>NW_018736581.1:0-100923 GCF_002204515.2 Aedes aegypti
ATTGCCGATCAGCAGCAGCAGAAGCGACCACTGGCGAGCTGGCCTCGTGCGAGTGTCTAGTGCGTATCGTACGATATCATCGGAGGCAGTCTATGTGATTGCAGAATTGATCCTTATGAGCCTTCAACTCAAAGGGGACAGCGAGTGCTACAGGGACCGAGGCACGCGGGGAGTTCAGAAAAGAGCCAGAAATGAAACCATGAGGAAATGGCAATAGCAATGAGATAGTGCTGAGAACGGTAGATGGTCCCACCGACTTATTCCGGGCCTGATGATGTGGGTAAACAGAAAACTCGGGGAAGTTTTTGTCTGAGTTTTTGCGGGGATTGGAGAAAAACCCTGAGCACGTGATCTGTGAATATCCGCGCTTCGAATATGAGCGAGCCGAGATGAGATCCGTAGTCGGCAATGACGTTAATGTGCACAATGCTATTCAATGAATGTGGACAGCACAAGCGGCTGAGTCGTTGGGGCAGCTGGAATCGTCGGACCGACCTCAGCAATCGGTAAGTCAGTCTTTTGAAGGGAGCATATAAAGGAGACCAACTAGAGCGCCCGGAGTAGGCTACACAGTTAAAATCGTGTTGTAAATATAAGTTTATTTTCATGCACATATTTGAGGCATCAAATTAAACTAAATTTGAATGACCAATATCTTATTTTTCAATCAAAATAACTTTAAATTTATAGGATCATGTACCATTCAACCATTTTTTGTTGGAAGTTGAATGTATCTTCTTTCAAGTTTACATGATACTGTAACAACTCGTGAATTTGATTCATTTTTATGGTAGTCTTCAGTTTACACCGCATTGAATTTAAAAAAAAAACTTTTCTGTGCAGCTCGACCGTCGTGGACTAGGCCGTGTAGCATCAATCGTGACAAACTACAAACAATTTCACGCCACAATACTCGGTTCGTGGTCGCATCTATCTATCCTCGGTTCTGCCCCACGCTCGCCAAATCGATACGCACTTGATCCGCCCACCTAGCTCGCTACGTTCCACGCCTTCTTGTACCTACTGGATCCATAAACAACACCATCTATAAAGGGTTGCTGTCTGGCTTTCTTGCAACATGTTCTGCCCATCGTATCCATCCAGCTTTGGCCACCTTCTGGATACTGGGTCCGCCATAGAGGGTACAAGGGTGAGTTCGTGGTTCATTCTTCGCCACCACAAAGCGTTTTCCACACCACCAAAGATCGTCCTAAGCGACGTACGAAGACTCCAAGTGCTTGGAAGTCCTCCTCGAGCATCGTCCACGTTTCATGGTCGTAGAGAACGGCTAACGTTATTGTCAGCCGTCAGCGAGGATCCAAGGTAGAAGAATTCGTCGACCACCTCGTACGTAACACTGCTACCTAGGCGAGCCCTGTCGCGCTAGGCCCCACCAGCTAGCATGTACTTCATCTTGGTCGCATTCACCACCAGTCCAACTTTTGCTGCCTCGAGTTTCAGGCGGGTGCACAGGTCTGCAACCTTTTCAAATGTTCAGCCGACAATGTACATATCATCCGCGAAGCAAACAAATTGACTGGATCTCGTAAAAATCGTACCCCGGCTGTTAAAACCAGCTCCCCGCATAACACCAGCGTAATATTGAACAACAGGCACGAAAACCCATCATCTTGTTGTAATCCCCGGAGGAATTTAAACGAACTGAACCCTTCACACAATTTTGAACACCTTCCATCGTCGCTCTTATCAGTCTCCTGAGCTTCCCAGGAAAGCTGTTCTCGTCCATGATTTTCCATAGCTCTCCGCGGTCGATACTATCGTATGCGGCCTTGAAGTCGATGAAGAGGTGATGCGTTGGGACCTGGAACTCACTACATTTTTGGAAGATTTGCTGTACAGAGAAGATTGATAACTTCCCACGAACTCGATTACTACAGGTGACAGACGACGGAAGATGATCTGGGATAATACTTTGTAGGCCGCGTTTATAATGGTGATAGCTCGAAAGTTTTCACAATCTAACTTGTCGCCTTACGGATGCGATTATATGCCCCATCTTAAAGGGCATATAATCCCATCCTTCCACTCCTCCGGTAGATGTTTTGTTTCCCAGATTGTGTCAATCAGCCAGTGCAGACAATTGGCCAGCCTCTCTGGGCCCATCTTTATGAGCTCAGCACCGATACCATCCTTACCAGCAGCTTTATTGTTCTTGAGCTGGTGAATGACATACTTAACCTCCCTCAAAGTGGGGGCTGGTTGGTTTCCATCGCCCGATGTAATAACGAAGGCATTATCTCCGTTGTCCCGTCCTTCATTGCCTGTGCTCTCCGCGGCATTCAAGTGTTCGTCAAAGTGCTGCTTCCACCTTTCGATCATCTCACGTTCGTCCGTTTAAATGCTCTCATCCTGAAAAAAAATTACGTAATCCATAACAATTTCACGTAGCTTTTTCTTCAATAACATATTTCAGTGTACAATTCCGTACAAATTCCACCTGAAAACGATTGATACGAAATAGAGCTCTTTTAAACCATTACACATCAATAAAACTTGCTGCTGTATTAATATTTTCATCTTTTTCACAATCAATACAATATATTAAGATGCTTGATTAACTAGTTTGGTAGTGAGGAATTAAGGAAGAGGAGATAAATCTTTCATCCATCCTTCCTATGTTTTTTTATTTCGTATAATGGTTGATTGGCGTTGTACGCATATTTGTTCCACGGTCAATAAGATTTACATAGAATATGGTAAAAGTAAACGTAGAAGGGCAGTTGATGTACTAGTAGATGGACGGGGCAAGTGAAATTTATAAATAAATTTGTAACTTTTCCAACAAAATTTTCAATTGCAATTATTTTTCATATCCAATGGATCAGTCACCTAGGTGCGCCATATTTTATGTCGATGTGTGAACATTGAACAAATTTGCACCGAAACAATATGCCAAGTATACAATGAAAGCTGAACAGCAAAAGTATTTGCTGAACAATGGCTGATTAATGGTGTACAAGGCTGAACACCGTGACAGCTGAACAATAATTTGAAGAAAAGCTTATTAAACACTCTTATTCAGCAGTATACTCAAAGCTGAATATCAAGTTGAACAAGCTATTATCCATCTAGAATTTTAGCTTTTGTTCAGCCATCCTGGTTTATATTGATTAAAGGTTATTTAAAGCTTTAATCAAATCAACAGCCATTGTCGAAAAATTGTCCAGCTGTATGTTGACAAAAATATACACACCAACGTTTGGGATAAACACTAAATTAATTATTAAAAAACTATTTCATCGAACTCATCGAACAACAAATTTTCACATCGAGAAGCGGACATGCCCTAAACACACAGGGGCCTAGCGTTTGTCGAAAAAAAAACCTGAATTCGGCATCCATGAGCTTCCGTAACAACAAGATAAAACAATACACTCGCTCACAAAGATTTCTTCGTCACATTTTCATTTAATTGTACGGAATCATAATCATTACCAACTTTCGTTGACAACAATTAAACAGCAGTAATTGAAAATTATCGAGAATCGTGCAAATCACTAACTTAAGTGTTTTTGCATAGCACTGTTATCCCTTCTCCAGCCTCAATGCAACCTTTAACATAGCCTTTATTCAGACAAGTAAATAAGTTATTCCCTTGCTTTTGATAATGCTCACACAGTCTCATGTGGAGCAGATGTCAAGGTAAGTGGTTATAAATCAGTGAATTCAAGTTCAATTCTCATTTGTTCATATTTACTAACATCTTCATCTTTAAATTCAAGCATATATCTCCATTATGTGTGTGGAATTGTTAGTTGCGTTGATAAAACCCAAAACTATGAACCTGTTAACATTTTAACATTTTTTGGTTTATTGCTGAATAATGGATGAATAAGCGATTGTTAAGCTTTCGAGGGCTGTCATCTGTTCTAAAAAAAATTTGGGGTGGGTAATGTCTATTACATTACCGCGGGGTTGACGTAGAACTACGATGATTAATAATTTGATTTGTCAAGTGTATGAATTTGTAAGTGTACTAGTTTTGTGTTGTTATTGATCGGATGAAGTTTTCAGAAGTTAACTCTTTTTGGTCTTATTTTGGTAGTCCTGAAAAGAACCATTTGTCGTTCTGTGGTTCCGAGAACCAGTGTTTGGTGTTCCAGGAATAATGCCAGATGATTGAATTTGTTTGTTTGGTCGTTGCTTCCTTGTGTTGCTTGGTTGGGTGATCGGTTTCTGGCTCCAGCTGTAGTTCGCCAAACTCCTCCAGTAGATTAGATGTTTGATAGCTCGGGTGCTTCGATCGTGATAATCGATAGAATCGGTCCAGTACTTTGGTCTGTAGCAATATCCATTGCATGAGCATTTAGGCTCTGTACATTGATACTCATCAATATGCAGGCTTGGCCGCTATGATCCAGTATTTCACGCAGTTCGTCTCAAAGCATCACTAATCGATGATTGCCTAAGCGCTGCAGCTCATTCCTCAAGTCAACCCTCTTGGGAGAATTGCTGCCTTTGGCGTGATGGAACTTAAAAAGTAAGAGGTTGTTTCCGAGATACGACCGCCAAAGTGACGTTGGATAACATTTGCATCTTCTATTTCCTGGCTTGAGACCGTCACGAACTTATGAAAGATTTCTGAGAGAACAGCACCAATTTTCGACCCAACACTAACTTTCGACCGATTTTTGATACGGTTTTGGCCCACTTTGTATGAAAATCCGAAAATTGGCACAGAATTCTTGTAGGTCGAAAATAAGTGCTCTTCTAATCAATTTTCACACTATTTGTTGCATGCTATTTTTGACCTATTATGAACATTTGGTTGGTTCGATTAACTCTTCAACCGGTCGATGGAAGAAGAAGCATGAGCGATAACTTTTGCTCAACAAACAAATATTCCGCTTGAAGGTCCACGCATGATTCACTAAGATTGATTGCTTAAGTGGGTTCCGAAGCCTTTCGATACTCGTCGTATCTGTGGCGAACGTGCTTAAATTGCATTGAAGCACAATTTCAAACAACTGCCCTTTTCAGGGCCACAATTGATTAAATAATTTATTTAGTTATCAATTATAGTTTCGGATGATTAGTTTTCAACGGAGATAAATGGCAAACAAAATTTAACATAGGTTCCCGTCGTTCGGGTCGGGCGGCGGTAGCATTTTTGCAGTCTGCGTATACTGTGTGCGTATTTCCATTCGATCGACAATGTCTTACCAAATCGAAACGTCAACAAAGCTGTTGCTTATTAGTTTTAGCTCTGTGTTCGACGAGTTGATACTGATCGCTCTAGTATCATTTAGGTAGCGACGGCGACAACGGCATTATGCGATCATCTCTGAATGCGAAAACAAACCGGGACGGATTCTTCATTCAAGTGCCGTTCGCAATTTATCCGACTCATGTACACACTGTCGACGATTGCCCCGCGCGCGCACAATGGGAAATTTATTTCCCATTTATGGTTGCGTGCAAATGACTGACCAAAATCTGAATCAATCACATCTAATTATCAGTAATGTCGCTCTTCACGGTGGAAAATTCTCACAACTCTTTTAAAATGAAATTGTCGTCCTGAAAAGGACGGTTGGTGGTAGTCCCGTCGATCAATCGGTCGGTAATTTTGTGCTTTCTTGTCCATCCTTGTATTCCATGGTTTGCTCACTCCTCCGACGGTAATAAACAAGGTTTTCTGGACGCATTCTCCACGAATTCGATGGGCTAGCTTGATGCCAAGGGCCATGATGAGCGATTACACGGAACCCGCAGCTTTTAGCTTGGGAATAAACAGCAGCAGCAGCGACGAACGTGTAAATTTTATTCCGATATGAGTCCTTCTCCGGTTGCTGGTCAACGATTGACTGATGCGCGCGTGAAGTCGAGTTTGGTTGGCTTCGACCGAACACAAGATAATAAAGAGAAGTAAGAAGAAGCCCGAAAGGGGCGTTTCCTTTTGAATGACGAAAGTGGCTAAGATATCGCTCATTGATGTCTGTGTCAGGAATACACAAGAAAAATGTGCTTTTCTATGAAAAATAAGACATGCTTCGAAATTTCCCAATTTTTCAATAGTTAAGTCATGATAATCAATAGTTTTCATTGTTGGAGTAGATTCGAAAGATTTCCAATCGATAGGTGCAAGAATCTTGAAAATCTATCCGGGCGTTAGTAAGTTATTAACAGTCAAAATCTAACCACTTTTCGTGACGCGAGCGATTTTTCGTTTTTTCGTTTTTAACTGTCCAAATAGTTTAATAACTGTTTTAAAAGAGAACGTTGATCTCAAGCAAGCTAGAGAAAATTTGACGTCATTTGCTTTCCATTCTCCGCTTGGATCGCATCTCAGAAGGCAACAGATCGTCTTGCTCTGACCGGACGTGCTTCTCAGGCACAGACATCGATAGCGAGGACCTCCCCGTTTGTCTTGCTTCGCTCAAATCAAACTGTCGAGCGAGCAAGAGAAGATGCCGTCCGAAGCCAAAGTCATCACCGTTGCCGCCGCCAAGAAGTAGAAGAGGAAGCAATCCACAGGAAAATTTGCGTTCGAACTGTGAACACGGTCGGGCAAGTCATTCTGGCTTTGTGCTTCACCGCTTGTTTGCGTTCACCCAGCCATCGTCATCGCCGCCATCATCAGATTTCGACTTAAGCCCGGTGATCCACTACCTGTTACTGTTGTGCGTCATCCACGCCACGAATCTTTCGGTTCGTCGTATAAGCAAATAACTTGCTCAAATTTATACATTTGAGTTGAGGATTCCCCGTTTGACCATGGCAATCAACTGATAACATCCCGCAGTGTTATTTATCTGTAAGAGCATCAAAGCTAACAAAGCCATCGGCCCTTTTCAGGGCCATCAAATTAGTGGAAAAGAGTTAAAAGAGAAATATTTCCGACCTTATATATGACTTCTTATATTCCTAAATCAATTTCACAGCTTCATACAAAATTTCATTTGTCATGAAAAATTTATGACTAAACATTTTGAGACTATAATCGCGGACGCTGCTGCAGTGCCGTCGGGGTGAGTGCTCAACATTCCACAACAATTGTAAAATAGAGTGGCATTTCCAACAGCGTCTTTGATGTTCCATATTTTGTGGGAACACTTTGATTAGCAAAATTATCACATGTAACAAAATTGCGACATTTTAAGAATGCTTTTGAATAGACATTATCATTGAACAATTGTAATAATTTTGGCATGGATGCACCCATGGATCAGAAATTTACCGTCATAATAAAGAAAACTTTTGATTATCAATGACTCGTACTGAATATTTAGTTAATGTCAACCCTTCCAGCAATTCATGTTCGACCGCTTTCTCACGCATTAGCATTCTCCGCAATTTTCAAGTAATTCTAAGCCCAACACATTTTTGGCACATACCCATTTCCCAGATTGGTCGATCAGTAAGCGAAGAGCACAAAAGGGAGGAGCATCATCTGCTATTCTGAGGTTATAAAACATGCTTCCTTCATCGGATTCAGTTTCATTCCAATTCCGCTTTCGAGCTGGTAAGAGCTCCTCCGAACTTGCTTAGCGAGAAGTACCTCGCTGCTAGAAATCTGCTGAGCTGTTAATCTTCAAGCTGCCAATCCAGCATCTGGTTTGTGAAATCGCTCAAGATTTCTAGGTTGACCGATCCGCGCTTCTAGATTTCGACTCATGGTAAACTCGTGGTCACAGCATCCAAGTTCAAACGGCCCTTTTCAGGGTCAACATACGTGTATAAAAGGGTTTTTTGATGATATTTACTGATTTATCTATAATAATCTAATTATCGCGGTATACTACAATTTAGTTCACATAATTTACCCCACATAATTACATGAATTTGAAAATTTACCACTGTAGCGCCGTCGGACCGTAATAACATCATACTACTCAGCATTGTATGGTATTTCTAACAGCATCGTTGATTTATCATATAATGGGGGAACACTTCCTAAATTCTCGAGTATGGAAATTGGAAAATGTATTGAAATTGCGACAGATTTTAAATACTGTTCAATAAACTGTTTCCTGACCAATTGTAATGAGCAACTAATGATCTGAATTTTTTCTACATGTTAGTCTATTGCAAATGTCATAGTATATAAATCAGAACACATTGAACATTGATCAGAAATATTTAAAATTTGCACGAAAGCAAAACATGCGTGTTTTTAATTTATTGTAAGTAATTAAAATAATGTTGATATTTTTACTGTCCATACGAACGCGCATGTGAATTTTCCAAGATATGTAAATTCCTAACCAAGACATCAACTTCATGTACCTTATCCTAGATTGGTCAATCAGAAGAAGGCGAAGAATACGAAAGGGAGGAGCATCGTCTGCAATTCAAATTATGTAAAACATACTATCTTCGACAGATTCGGTTCATTTAAGGGACGAATGACCTTCGGATTAAAATCCCTCTGTAACAACAACAGGATTCGGTTCATTTCATTTACCCTTTCGAGCTAGTAAGAACTTCTCGTGATAAACACAGTATAGCTAGTAATATTTCTTAATGTGCTTACCATAAACTTGCTATAATCTCTTAATTCATCTCGTAGCATCATACAATATCTGATTTATCACGAATAATCAACAATACGACAATTTGAGGATGTTCCGAGAACGCTGCTGCAGTGCCGTCAGGATGCAATAACAGCATAATGCTCATCTTGTACATCCCTTGCCAAGACATCAATTTCATATAGCCTATTTCTCAGATTAACGCAATAGACAACATGTAGAAAAATCAATTCAGATCAATAGTTGCTCATTACAATTGGTCAAGAAACAATTTATTGATTTTAATGTCGCAACACAGACAAACAGACGTAACACTTAGAACAAATCCCGATCAAAATCATAGTCACGATGACATGTACGCCCAATGCTAAAATCGGTGTGTTTGGCCGATGGACCAACAGATGGCGGTAGTGTGTAAACGTCAAACGCGAACAAAAACGATGCGAGCGCTGCGGGTGGTGGATTGGCCACCTACCATATATTTGAATCGGCCGTTTAAAAGGTGGTCGATGGACATCGGTGAGAGTGTGACGTCTGTTTGTCTGTGGTCGCAATTTTAATACATTTTCCAATTTCCGTACTCGAGAATTTTGGAAGCGGAGGCCGTGATGCTCTGGATGGATTGTCCTCCATGACTGGTCCTTGCTGGAAATATTCGTGGGGAGAAACTCGACCCTTTGCTGCAGGAATTTCATTGACAACTCTTTGGTAAAGCCGAAATTTTCCGAGGAAAATTCTGATAAAAGTGAGCTTTTTCAAAACAACTCTTTCAACAATTCCAATCAATGAATATTTATCAACAACTCATTGTTAAGTAAAATCATCCTTACTCTTTGCTCCATCGCCAAACCAAACAATTTCATTGAATTCATGAAGTACAAGAATATGAATGGTAAGGAGAGGCAGATGGTGTATATTTCGCTGGCGTTACTTTCCAACAGGTCGCCGGTTAGCGCTGACTACTAATCCGTCCACTGAATGATTTTCAGTTGTTGCTTTCGGTTCCGTTCGTTACTCGCACACTGCTGTGGCTTTCACGCGCTCTTCTTTGCTGCTCCGCTGCTTGATCCGTTCATTATGCCGTTCGATTTGTGAATGAGCTGGGAGCAGAACAACCAGTGGTTTTATTTGCTCGAGCTCCGTTCACCGATGGCGAGTGGTGGGGTTCTCGCTTGGTTGTTTCGTCACTCCGTTCGCTACTCGCACGCGATTGGTTATTGCTTTCGCGCTATTTTCGTTGATGGTGTAAAGGCTCTCCCAGATCTAAGCGACTTTTTACGACGACAGCGACAAAAAATCGTCGCGATTACGCTGCGTGCACTGTTTGATGAGCGCATCTAAGCCACAGCGACGCGATTTCGCAGCGATTCGCGTCGTGTCAGTCAAGATGGTTTCATAGAAGAGTGCTTGCAGCGACACAACAAGGAAATCGCGAGGATTTTTTGTCGCTGTCGTCGTAAAAAGTCGCGTAGATTTGGGGGAGCCTTAATTCTTCGCTGAGAAAAAAAGGCGCTGTTGGAAAAGCCACTCTATTTTGCAATCGTTGTGAAATGTTGAGCACTCACCCCGACGGCACTGCAGCAGCGTTCGCTAGTACAATCTCAAATGATTTAATCATAAATTATTCATGACAAATGAAATTTTGTATGAAGCCGTGAAATTGATTTAGGAATATTAGAAGTTATAAATAAAATCGGAAATATTTCTCTTTTAACTCTTTTCCACAAATTTGATGGCTCTGAAAAGAACCGATGGCTTTGTTAGCTTCGATGTTGTTACGGATAAATAACACTGCTCGGACCAGCAAAACTCAGGGGGCTTCCGGTATTTTCTTCTAACGGGATTGCTTCTTGACCACATGATGATTTCATCACGAGTCGAAATTTTGAAGCGCGGGTCAACAGCTTCTCGGCCGATGAAATTTGCGGCGGCGATGACGATGGCTGGGTGAACGCAAACAAGCGGTGAACCACAAAGCGAGAATGACTCGCCCGACCGTGTTCACAGTTCGACCGCAATTTCTCCTGTGGACTGTTTCCTCTTCTTCTTCTAGGCGGCGGCAGCGGTGATGGCTTTAGCTTCGGACGGCATCTTCTGTCGCTCGCTCGACAGTTTGATTTGAGCGAAGCAAGACAAACGGGGGCGTCCTTCGCTATCGATGTCTGTGCCTGAGAAGCACGTCCGGTCAGAGCAAGCCGATCTGTCGCCTGCTGAGATGCGAGCCAATCGGAGAGTGAAAAGCAAATGACGTCAAATTTTCTCTAGCCACCCCTATTTATAGATTTGCTTGAAATCAACGTTCTCTTTTAAAACAGTTATTAAACTATTTGGACAGGTATGTGGGATTCAGTAAGTAAACGACATGAAGCTTTGATATCTTGGCTTTCGATTGAGGTGCTAATCAAGAAATTTCGTTCAGCCAGCGCAAAGTTATAAACGTTTAAAATATTTCATGCCAACGTAACGCTCTTGGTTTTGAAATTCCAATTTCACTCCTGTATAGAGAAGAAAGACGTACTTCTACGTCAAAATAGAATTTTCGTTATTCCAAGGAGCTTGAAACAGCACATGTTAGACCTTTATTCAGCCTTCCATATAGCTCCAATTAAGCTTAAGGCTGAATAAAATCGCCAGAATTAGATGTTTAATAGATGAACAACAGTGTATGAAGGCTATGAACAGCTTTTGTTCAAACAAAGGCTGAATAGAATTAGTTATAAAAGCGTTTTAACAGCTTCAAATTGTTACCTGAGTAGTGACTCTTTGAACTGAAATTGCTAGAAAATCCTGGACTACTGACGAGCTCAATGCAGACGCTTGTGCCGATGTCAACGCAAAACCCACCAAAAAGCTCCAAAAAGTAATGTAAAATGCAGCAAAAGGAGCTCATTTTGCTACGACCAATAAATGCAGCCACTTGATTGATGTTGGTTTCATGAAATAGCCTAAATAAATTGCAAATGTTTAAATAAATAAAAAAACCTCATATGTAGAAATTGACCGGTGTAAAAGATGGTGCACTCTGTATGTATTTGCTGATGTGCGCACGAATGGGAGATATCTTTTCGAGAAATTGAAACCCTAAGAAGAAAGTCTTAATAATCTACTGTAAATTGCACTTACTCTATTCTGTGGGGCAAGTGGGACACAAGAAATTAAACTTGTTAATCTACCTCATAATAATCACATATTTAACCTTATTTCAAGTTGGAAACACATTTTATTTTAATATGTTTTCAATCTAAAAGAAGTATAAAATGGTAAAACTTTCTTGTTTTCAAGCTGCTTACGTGTTTTAATTACTGCAGTAATTGTGAAAATTTTGTTATTGTTGTTATGCTTGTTAGACATCCACTTTCACGGTGGAATTATTTTTTAAGGTTTGTTTGAATAGGAAATATCTTCCACTATATTTTTGCTTAATTTTGAAATTCTATGTTGAAAACATCAGAAAATTTCAATACTATTAAAAAAGTCTTTGGATTGTCACTTACTCCACGGTGTCTCAATAATATGTTTACTGAGGATTTTTTAAGCTTTTTGCTAAGGCTTGGGATATTCCCTTTCACAGACTGTTGTAATGTTGATCGATTCTGGTTTTTATGAACCTCATACTAAACCAATACGTACAGTAATTTATGGAATTACAGTTGATTGGCAAAGAAAACTCTCAATTAATAACTAAGTACCCAACGAACTCTAAGCTGGGGAGCAGGCTGTGTCACAGTAGAGGTGTAATTCCAGACAGAAGAAGACGAAATTTAATGAATTCTTAGGGCTGCATGGAACGACGAGATTCCGGTCGGTTCTTCTTTTCCTTCCGGTTAAACCATTTTCTTGGTTTTCTTTTTGATTTAGTTCAAAGATTTTACGGATTGTTCGGTGCATTTCTGTTGAAATTACGGTGGAATTTCACCGTAATCCGTATTTTTAAGTGTGTACTAGTATGCTCGATGGCCTCATACGCCCAATCTACAAGAAGGGGCACAGACTGGAGTTATTACCCTGCTGAACTCAGCGTACAAAATACTTTCACACATCCTGTTTATTAGACTGAGATCGCCCGAGGAGTTCTTCGTCGGCGATTGCTAGGCTGGTTTTCTTGAAGGCGCTCGACCACGAGCCAGATTTTTACCATAAAATTTATCTAAGATAAATTCCGGGAGTATAACTTGCAGACCCATCATCTGTTTATTGGTTTTGAGGCAGCGTACGATTCAGTAAACGGAAATTAACTGTGACAGATAACGTTTGAACATGGTTATCCGGAGAAACTAATTAGGCTGATACATGTAACGCTGCATGGTCTGTAACTACACACGGTCGCATATGGTCCTTGGCTTATTGAGCTTAATAGAATCGATCTCAGGTCAGTGGAGGAAGTGTCAGTGCCTTCGTCCCAGGTAACAATTTGAAGCTGCTCAAACGCTTTTATAACTAATTCAATTCAACCTTTGTTTGAACAAGAGCTGTTCATAGCCTTCATACACTGTTGTTCATCTATTAAACATCTAATTCTGGCGATTTTATTCAGCCTTAAGCTTATTTGGAGCTATATGGAAGGCTGAATAAAGGTCTAACATGTGCTGTTTCAAGCTCCTTTGAATAACGAAAATTCTATTTTTAGAACAGATGACAGCCCTCGAAAGCTTAACAATCGCTTATTCATCCATTATTCAGCAATAAACCAAAAAATGTTAAAATGTTAACAGGTTCATAGTTTTGGGTTTTATCAACGCAACTAACAATTCCACACACATAATGGAGATATATGCTGGAATTTAAAGATGAAGATGTTAGTAAATATGAACAAATGAGAATTGAACTTGAATTCACTGATTTATAACAACTTACCTTGACATCTGCTCCATATGAGGCTGTGCAAACATCATTAAAAGCAAGGGAATAACTTATTGACTTGTTTGAATAAAGGTTGCATTGAGGCTGAAGAAGTGATATCAGAGCTATGCAAAAACACATAAGTTAGCTGTCAAAAGTGTGTTGTGATTTTTGTTTTGAAATAGAATAATCTTTAATTATTGCTGATCAATTGTTGTCAACGCAAGTTGATATTTAATGATTACAATTTCGTACAGTTTATTAAAATGTGACAAGGAAATCTTCGTGATCGAGTGTAGTACGCTATCTTGTTGTTACCCGAGGACATCGATGCCGAAATCAGGAGTTTTGTTTTTCGACAAATGACAGACCCAAGTGCATTTAAAGCATGTCGGCTTCGGGATGCAAAAAAAAGGTTGTTCAGTGAGTTCGATTATACAGTTTTATAATAATTAATTTAGTGTTTGACCCAAACGTTGGTGCATATTTTTTCAACCTTCAGCTGGATAATTTTTCGACAATGGCTGTTGATTTGATTAAAGCTTTAAATAACCTTTAATCAATATTATTCAGGTTGGCTGAACAAAGGTTAAAACTGTGGATGGAAAATATTTTGTTCAACTTGATATTCAGCTTTGAGTATACTGCTGAATAAGAAAGTTTAATAAGCTTTTCTTCAAATTATTGTTCAGCTGTCACGGTGTTCAGCCTTGTACACCATTAATCAGCCAATGTTCAGCAAATACTCTTGCTGTTCAGCTTACATTGTTACTTGGGGTGTTCTTCTGATACAACGACGTTTGTATCACGAGTTATACAATGTGTATGAAGATGCTAATACCAATTAGCGTGTAAACTACGGTTGACTTCAGTAAGCTGGTCAATTAGTGCGAAAATCGGAAGAAATAATTGCGACAATAATATTCAGAAGACAATCAGGTAGGAATCGGCGTCTCTGTTGAAGTCCGCGAGTACGCTGAATGTACGCAGTCCTCTTCTACCTGGCGACCCTAAATGTTCGAGGCATCTTGAGAAGGTATCACCCAAGCCTAACGAAGATGTAGCTGTACAATACGCCCGGCAATGGCGTACTGGTTTACTCAACAGCCATTAACTCTGGCCACTGCGCAGTGCAATGTTGGCATACTCTCGCTCGTGTTGTGTATTCCAATCACTTGTGAACACGGGTTTCGAATTATATAGAGGAAAATGATCAACCTTCCAATCGTCGCGCGGTTTGCCACCGTCAGAACCATCACGCTGCTGTTGTGAACGAAAAGCGAGGTTTTTTCAACAGTGTTGTACAAAATACAACAGCGCGACGACTGAAGTGTTAATAAAATAAATTGTCTTCTATCATGACATGAGTATCAATAATATATTATTACAGTATTAGGTCAGCTAGTTACTATATAACTGCTAGTTGAATGAATCAGCCCAGGACTGTTTACGAACTTTGAACGATAATCTGATGGCAAAACATGACGCTATTAAGATGATGTGTGAGTGATGACGTAGCGAGATTCGCTTCAGGAGGGATCGGCGGCGGCACCCCAGGCGGAAAATGTGTGTTGCGCACCGACTTCTGGAGCACAGCACATAGACATGGCAATCCGCATAGTTTTTAGCCCTAGTCTTGCCATTCTGTGGCAAATCGTTTATTTCTGCATGCAGCACTAAGCAGCGTCAGTCGTCCCGCCATTCAGTGGGAAGCGAGGTAGCGGTCGGTGGAGTGTTGCAAATCGACGGCGCGGCGAGGGAAAACTCAAAAATGATGTTAAAATGTGGGAGCGTGGCTTCCCGGTTTGGCCACATATCCTTTTTCAGCGTGTGTACAATAATAGCACCCTCTTATTTTGGCTTTCTTTTCTATTTTTCTGCTTTTTGTTGAGTGAATGTGTGCCCTTCAGATTCCGGTTTTCCGGCGGTGTGGCGGCGGTTGGTGGTCGGCACTGTGCAACGACGGCCAAGGAGGACGCTTCATCGTTTTAGGGATTTGACTGTGGCCAAAGCAGCGGGCGCGCGTTACTAGTTATTAGGAGGGATAGAGTTGGTACCAGGGGGTGCGAATGCTGTACGACGCACATTGGGAAAATCTGATTCCTAAGGTGGAAAACATGATAATTTTAACCTCATTTGACCAATTTTTTGGACACCTTCTCATCGTGACAACATGTCTACATGAAGGTTTAAAATAAAGAGCTTTTGTTATATGTGGGAGTATGATAAGTTGAGTTTTAAAAGCATTATCATCTTCCATTTTGGCAATGATGAAGAAAAAATATCCAAACTTTTTTACAATCTACTACAGACGACACGCATGTTTTGTCCTTTGGCGGAAAGGCCTGTGTCATCCGCAAAAAAGAGTTTTGACATCCCTAAAGTAACTCAGGTAGGTTATAGAAAGTCTTTGAGACTTGGAGTTCTGATAATTAACCTGAAGTGTATGATTTGATATTGGCCATCATTCTGTTCAAATTGACGTTTTAAAAAGTTTACTGATGGACGAAGCTGATTGAACGATAGATGGAAGCTACTGCAGGATTTTTGTCCAGTTTTAAACTCGTCACAATTTTGGAATTTTTTTTCCATTTGTCAGAAAAATGTGAAAACTGAAAACATTCGTTACATATAATTTCATCATTATCGGATTTTTTTTTATTTTCCCAAGTAATAGTTGTCGCTTCTTCCAAATCAGTCTCCCAGGAATTTTCGAAATAAGTTGAAAAAAATGGTTCGTTTGAAGATACAAACACGTTATCCTCCCTACTTTCAACTGAAAATCACAGATAAATTATCTCAATTCAAAGAATTGAATTTTTTTACTTTTATCAACGATTTTTGTGTATGTGATAGCTATCAATTGTTTCCACCTTTGCATTTGGATTTCCCCAATGTGCGACGGTGCGGCGACGGAGGCTTGACTAAATTGCATGCTTAGTTAACGTGATGTGGTGACGGATGCTGACTAGACGACCCCGAGTAGAAACTGCTGTCACGACAGGGATGCAGGGGATTTCTACAACTCGTCGCTAATTTAGTCATTTTTTCTGCTCGGGATGGAAAAGTGATGCCTGCGGCAATCACCACAGGAGGGTTGTTTGAGGGCTGTTTTCGCTAGACGACGTACGACTAACGATGACCACGCAATGTGCCGCATGTTGCGTCATAGGGGTTTCCTTTTTATTCGCAAAGGAAGATTTGTTCGGTATACGTAAGGTGTACAGATGATTCAATATTTAATTGATTTAAACATTTTCAGCGTATTTTTTCCTGAAGTGTTTTTAAGCCACGAATATGATATAGTAAGCATCTTACTCTTGTGCATTGTATATAAAAAATATTCTAGCTAACGGAAATTTTCAAACCACCTTGGGCAAAAAACGGCACTTCAGTGTTATTTCTTATACCTATTGATGCATTTCAGATGCTACTTTGTACACATACTTTCGATTTTATTGGACACGTTGGCGGAAGTTAATGAAGATAAAGTGATCAAAAATGAAATAAATGATATATTTGGATTATAGCCAGTCCAACCAATCATAATAGAATAGAGAATATTATGTATGCCCTCTCTCCGAAGGTAGCTCCCCAGTTTCTTCGCTGGTAAATTGTGATTGAAATGTTGTTCGGCATAACGGTTTATTGGCAGCAAAAATCAATGAGTTGACTCGGTCACGCTTTTGAATGTAGTCTTGTCAATTATGGTCTCCTTTGAATCTGTTTGGGTTTCGTGAGTAAAGCGTGTAGGCCATTTTCCTTAGTGAAGTGGCTTGCTTGATGCTTTCGAAAATCCATGGTGTACGTCTATCACGAGTAACAATCGAGCGTTCTAGAGCATGCTGATCACTCAGATCCTTGAGTTCGGAGCAAGCAAGTCAGTTTTTGCTGACGTATCCACGGCACTGTAGAATGGCTGAAAGTCCTTTCCAGTCTTGGGAACTGTGACCACAATTCACCACAGTTCATCGATTCTGCCATTCAACCAAAACACAAAGCAGCAGCAGCATCAATACCATCAGGCGTTGCGCTGCCAACGGTTCACACACTGCTTGACTGTTTTTGTCTCTCCACTATGACCGTTTTCGGGCAGCCATTCCAAGGTGAATGATTGAAAAAAGTGTTAAATCATTCAATCGCTAATATTTCGCTAGTGTTTTCAACTAATTGAAATCTATTAGCTCTAACAGAAAGAGCACAATCATTCCGTTGCAATACATATAAACAAGTTCAATTTTATGCTACCTTTATCGAGCAAAAATGCAAAACCCCGAAAACCGCAAAAATCGTGTCACCACTGTGCTCGAGTCATTTCGCATTTGGGGTTGAAAAACGTTAGGAAGAAGAAGATTACAGTTTTGAAGGGCCGTGACATTTTTTGGTTTTGAACGGTCATGGTTTGCTTTCGATTTTGATGGTCGGGTAGAAAGATGTAAATGTAGAGGCGGTAAATGTTTGCTCCAGTACTTTTCTCATCACTGGTCCTTGCTTTGAAAATCGGCTTGAAGCTGCAGAGTATCGATATTCCGAAAGTTTTGGACACGCTTGATTTATGGAGTTGGTTTCTGAACATTGATGTTTGCCAGCAAAAACACTACTTCGTGGTCTGAAATAGAGCTGCCGGTATACGCCTTTGGTTCAACTATAGATTCAGCGGAATTCGCGATCATTAGATCAATAGTTGTAGTAGTGTTTTCGGTAATACGAGTGGGATCAGTCTGAAGCAGAGTCAGGTTAAATGTAGCATTGATACAATCCAAAGCTGTGAAATTCGCAGTTGGTTAACTGATTGTTGCTGTATTGATGTTAAAGTGGTTATGACCTGTCAGCTCTAGAGATGTTCTGTACTGGCTACAGCAGTGTATATCGATGGCTGATATGTAGTCGTTACGGACGAAAACTGATTGAACAACTTTCCTTTGCTTCATGCGAATTGCTAGATTACGTATCCGAAAAGCTTACATGGACAACATTTCGTTAGTCGAGAGAAGGAGCGTTCTTAAGATTGCATAGTTTAGCGTCACTGTGCCTTTCGAAGTATCTCTTAAGGCCCAAGTCAGTGGAGGATCTGGAATCAACCGACAATTTGAAATTTATTGAATGAACATCTTTACCGAAATGAACTAATCACTACCACATGCGCAAGGGAATATTTCTCTACCGGAAAAAGTATTGTTATCCTCCACATGAGAAAATGCGATAATATTATGAATGTTTATCCACAATATTTAAAAATCTACCAGTACCACTTAGCTTTAAAAATAATAAACTTTTCGTTATTTATAATCCCTCTATATAGCAATCCAAGTCACCATGCATGATATGGTTTATCATATAAAGAATGCAAATATAGGATAATGCCACTTCATAATTGCATTACAAGGATTCAAATATCCTGTCAAAAATATTCAGTAAATAATTCTATTGCAAATTGCCAACGAATGCAAAATTGATGCACGACCACCACAGTTCAATACCAACTTCCAGAGACAGAGAGATCTCGCTGTCCTCCGGGTATGAACTCCCACTATTAGCAATATTATCACAAGGGAATAGATGTCAACAATATATAAAATTATGTTTGCTAAAACCTGATAAGGAAGTGTTGTTATGTTCCATGGTTATTTGAAAATGAAGAGTAAACTACCTATCTAACTGATGCTTTTCTGAAACACATTTGACTGCTCCAATTGCAATATTGAAATTATATGAAAATTCGCATGCCCACCCTAGCCGTTGAAGAAATGAACCGTTAAGGCCCAAACGCAATGTGGACGGAAACGGAACGGCAACGGAAAGCGGAATGTTTGCGGTTTGTACTAAAATAAATCCGCTACTCTTGCCGTGATTTTAAAACGCAATGAACATCAGCGGATTATGCGCGGTTAATGTTTGACGTTTATTTGTTGTCAAGTTATTTAGCATAGGCATTTGGTATTTTCATATCATAAGTATGGCATCGAATATTCTGCGTGCAGTTGAAGCAATCCGAACCATCCAACAACTGCGAACCATTCGAGATATACAGAATGGGAACATCAAGAAAGATCGACGATGGTGGATTCGCCCATCTAATCTAAACAGGGCAACGGAAGGATTTTTTGAGACCGCCTACCAGCTGATGAGAGAACGCGATCCGGAATATTTTTTCCGCTGTACGAGGATGTCTTCGTACACTTTTGATTTGCTGCTCTCTAAAATCAAGCATCGACTAGAAAAGTTTTCAATAAGAACTCCTATTTCTCCTGAGTGTCGACTGTTCGTGACCTTGGTGTAAGTTATGGCGCTTTGAAGTATTTTTCCACATTTTCATTAATTTTTTTTTCTAATTTCAGATACTTGTCAGGGGGATCAAGTATATTTTATGTCTCTAGACTATTCCGCCTTGGTGTTACAACCGTCAGAGAGATAACCCAGGAAGTCACGCAAGTACTGTGGGAAGAATTGAAGCATGATTATCTGCCGGAAGTGGACGGACAACAGTGGCAGAGATACAGTGCAGAGTTTGAGTCCCGCTGGAACCTGCCACATTGCTGTGCTGCTGTTGATGGCAAACATGTTACGATAACATGTCCACCGAACTCAGGGTCGATGTATTATAATTATAAAAAGCAGTACTCCATAGTACTGATGGCTATGTGTGACGCAAACTATAATTTCGTTGGCGTTGACATAGGTGCCTACGGAGGAAATGCTGACGGAAGCGTATTCGCTCAAAGTGCTTTCGGATACCGCCTCCTGCACGGAGAGCTAGAACTACCACAACCATCTGCGCTACCTAATGGAGACGTTCTTCCTTACTTCATCGTTGGAGATGCTGCATTCCCACTTAAATCAAATTTGATGCGACCATATCCCGGAAGGAACCTGGAAATCCTTCAAGAAAATTTTAACTACAGGCTTTCTAGAGCACGCAGGACTATTGAGAATGCTTTTGGTGTGTTGGTGGCCCGCTGGCGTATTCTCCTCTCACCACTGCAATTGCAACCTGATGCAGCTGAAAACATTGTGAAGGCCTCGGTCGTTTTGCACAATTTTGTCAAAAGACATAATGCGAATCAATACGCACCACCCAGCTTCGTCGATCATATTGGTCAGGAAGGTGAAATTATCGTACCCGGTGAGTGGAGGTCGCAAGTTGATCCTCTTGTCGGAATCGATAGTGATTTTGTACAGCGAGGGAACAATGCAGCTAGGAATGCGTACCAAGCAAGAGACGTTTTGGCAAAATACTTGCTAGAAACGCGATTCCGCTAGCATAAGTATCACAGAATGAAGTTTTATTAATTATTAAAGCAATATAAACGCTAATTATTGATTGTTTTTTTTTTTTTTGTGGCGCTGTTCAAATTATATCGAAGAATACTTCTATGTAGTTTTGCACACTCCCATGGGTTCTTCCAGAAAAAAAACTACTTGGATCTCTTAAAGAATTCCATCATTAGAGTGTATGAAGTAGATGAGAAGTAGGATCTGATCTGATTGGGATATAACGCAAATAACGAGAGGAAATTCACTTTTGTTTTAAAAATCATGAAATTCAAGCCGTCATACGACAAACGCAAAAGAGGTTCCAAAAATGGCCATTTGGAGCCCTATTCTGCAACCGAGTGTCCGATAATGTCCAGAACGACTTTATAATTCATGTTCCTACTTTCAAGTCACTCAGGCAATAAAAGCCCTGTAAATAGAGGTAGATTAGGTGTACCAGTTACTCAGCCACTACCAGCCCTGTAAATAGAGGTAGGGTAGGTGTACCAGTAATCACCACCCTAATTGATAGATTTTTGAATACTATCAATATGTTAAACGACAGCCAGCTTTCAAGCCATGTTTAATGGGAAAAATAAAAGAACTGATGAGAAACTGAGTTTTTGTATTGGAAACTGGGGTGGCGAATACTTGATGGCATGGACCAGTATTGGCCATTACGTTGATTCCTTATGAGAGATGGCTAATTCAAGAACACCATGGCGATATGTGGCGCAAGCAAGCAAAAATTTTAAAGAAAATATTTTTTCTATTATTTTACCTGCAAACTTTTAAGTGCGTAGCCGCATCATTTTAAGGTGAAGATGGATCGAAGCCATGCTTCAAAACATCTAGTGCACAAATCTAGAGAATACCAACGCTGTTCAAACTAAAGTCTTGATCGATTGATCACTCGCTGGTGGTGACAAAACGATCAGATTTTCAGCGTAGAATGGTCGTCTGTTTTTTCAGATTTGTGCTTTTGGAAATTTGAGGTTTAGCTTTGATTTATCTTCATTTTAAAGTGGTTTATTAAAAAACTGAAGGTCGAACAACAACGTTTTTATCCTCGACAGACGGGGTTTCAACTCGCTACTTCAGTCTTTCTAAACAGCTGGGCGTTTATTATTAAGTAAATTGACTACGTTTAATTTAATGGTTTCAATGAGGTTATTTATTGATAAATCACTGCTGCTGACCCATTCACTGGTGATCAGCATAAAGATCCAATAGAGAATTTACTCTGGAGGTAAATTCAACCTCCAGATCGCGAGCCACTTGTAGAGGTAGCATGTCCATTCTTTCCGCCAGATATGCTCCAAAAGAAGCATGTTGGCTTTTGGTCTTTCCAGGTGCAGCAACCAGATCATCCAGGATGGTGTGGATTTTATCATCGATCGATCGCTCAGCCTTTTTCTTTTTAGATTTTCCTCGTTCATCCACGCTCTCAGCATGCGAATCTTCCAAATCTGTGTCGTCCAAGATAACCTCCTCAATTTCTTCGAATGGACGCTTAGATGAAGAATCATTATTCATCGAACTTGAAGGTCCATCGATCGATTCTCCATGATTTTTGGACTTAGCCTTTCCTTGTGGAGAGCTATAATTTCCGGTAGTTCTGGAAAAAAAAGAACAGTCCTAATTATTGCAGCCCATTTTACATACTGTGTGATATGGATCTTGGTTAAATTTTTTATGAAATCGCAGATAGAATTTCTGAAAAAAAAATCCAGGATAAATGCCTGCAGGAAATGCTGATGATAATCCCTGAAGAAATCTCTTGAGAATGAACTCTGAAGCAATTATTTTAGGAATTTGTAGATGACAATCTTGGAAGAATCCCAGGTAGAATTTCTTGAAGGAAAAACAACAATTTCAGGATGCTTTTAATTTGGTAGTCGTTTAAGGATCTCTGGAGCATACTTCATCCTGAATGTTGGGCCTCCTGTCAGATTTTAGAAGCATTATTACAGATATTACTGAGATTCTTTAAGGGCTGTTCATGAACCACGTGGTCATTAAGGGGGGGGGAGGTGTCTGGTCAGCCGGAAGACCACGGTCTATACATATTTGATTTTTTTTTGTGTGGACGAGCAGGAATGAAGTGTCTGAAAATCCATAAAAAAATACCACGTAGTTTACGAACAATACCTTAGAGATCCTCTCAGGAACCCTTTTACAGTCTTCTAAAAAAAAATATATAGGTGCCAGATTTTTTTCTAAGGAATAACTCCAAGGATTTGTCTTAGAATTTTACCATAGATTCCGATAACAATTTTCTGAAAATTCTCTATAAATATCTAAAGGTTTTCCTCGATCAATTTCTGGAGAACATTTCGGAGGAGCTCGTACAAGGATTGCTGGAAAATTATCTAGAAGATTCCTGGAAAAATCTTCAGAAACAAATATTAGAAAACCTGGAACAGAAATGTCTAAAGAAATTGGAAGGACGATTTTTGGAGAAATTTCTGAAGAAAATCTGTAGAAAATTCTGTGGAAATCCCTTGATGGATTTCAGAAGGAATTCATAAACCAAAATTTCCCCATTCAATTGTATGAAACTCAGCAGTATGTAAAACTTCTTCACGGTTTCAGAATAGCGTTAGGAACAATTTGGAGCCTCCTACGGTTCACTTTGTCATGAGGGATTTTTCTATACCGAATAGTCGGACGACGCATGATTTGACCAATGCTCAGTAGATTTAAAAAACATCGCCAAAGTGAATCAAAAGTAACAAAAATAAGATACATATCCTATGGGAGCATTCCAAATCCCGCTAGATATTCGTCATAAATATTCTCTGGAGTTAATTAGTATTTCAAGAGGCTTGCTATTGAGTTTCTTAGAAGCCAACGGTTTGCCATGGGGACTTGGCTTCGCCAAGAAATCTTCAAACACATTTTCAGACAGAATTCATAGCTGGCTGCAGTTTGTTCAATTCATTCAATAAACATCATAGTTCAGATTGTTTTTTTCAAGCATATCGCCAGGAAGCTGACAAAATCTGTCAAGGATTAATCTGCGAGTATTCCAGCAGTTTTCTATAGATCACCTCCAGAAATTATCATAGTTTTTTTTATATTTAAGATCACACTGGATAGAATTAGAAAAGATAAGTAATTGCATCCTGCGTGAAATCTGTAACTGACAGAATGACTATTTTTCCAGTATTTCCACATAAGCAAAAGCATAAGCATTGATGATCGTACAATTCATAGGTGCTACTACGTGATGGACCAGAATAATTGAAGTAGCACAATGAACCAAAAGATGTAGCTTGGAAGTAGCTTTTCATGTTCAATGTTCACAGTATTTCCACAGTTGGAAAACAGAATATGTTACGGTTTAAAAAAATTAAAGATCAAAAACTACTCTTGAACACTTGGACTCTTTATTCTTAACTCTTGAAAACAAGTTAGGTAACAGAACCTTCTCATAAGTGACGAACTTGCCATGGGTGAAAAACCACTTAAATAAAGAAAAGTGAATAAATTAATTATGTTGTTATGGCTATATCGGTCATACCTTCTCAGTATATGAATAAATAAATAATTAAAAATAACTACACTTATTGTCAATCGCATCGCGGACCCCTCTAGAGGTTCGTGGACTACCGGTTGGAAAGCCCTGTCATAGGGAATCTCTTGAAGAATTACAGGAGAATTTCATGGACTAAATCCTGAAGGTGTGACTGGAAAATCTAGATTCTAGACGAACTGCTGGATGTCCTTTGATGTATCCAGTGATATCCTCCAGGAAATTCTTCAGGCATTTCTTGAGGAACTGCAATAAGAATGTCTTCCGGAATGTATCAAGCAATTTATACGGCAATTCCTCTATTTCCTCAAGTATTTCTCTAGGAATTCGTTGAGCGATTCGTACATGAATTCGTTTAACGATTCCTTCAGTGATTCCTCCAGAAATTACTGTAAAGATTCCTTCAGAGATTTCTACAAGAATTCCTTTAGAGATTTCACATAAAATATTTTAGGGTAGTCTTCAAAAATTCTTCAGACATCCCTCAAGGAATTTCTTTATAGTTAAGAATTATCCAGGAATTGATCCTAAAATTATTTCAGGAATTCCTCAAGAAATTCGTACAGGCATTCTTGCAGGGACTCTTCATGGAATTTATCCTAAAAATTCAAACAGAGATTCCTGCAGAACACCATCTAAGTTGCTCAACGGATTCCTGAAGAGCTGTCCATGGGATATCCTCCAGTGTTTCCGTTAAAGATATGTTCAGTTTCATCCTGGGATACTCCAGGAATTCTTCTTGAGAGATGACTAAAGGTATTTCAGGTATTTTATAATATCTTAAAGGATTTCCAGAAGATAACTCTCTGATGGAATTCTTGAAAGAAATCTTGAGGGATTTTTTGGAGAAATCCATGGAAGATTTTTTTTGAGAAAACCCTGAACAAAATATTGGACAAAATAATGCAGAAATTCCTGTAGTGCCTATAGTTTCCTTTGGAGAATGTTAAGAATTAATAATTGCTGGAAGAATCTCTGAAGATAATTCTGAAATAAAAAAGAAATTTCTGAAGAAATAAAAAAAATATTACTGGAGAAATCTCTTTCTGAGACTTTACTGGAGAATTACTGGAACTTTCTGAGACATTTCGAGTGGAAACCCTGGAGTAATTCCTGAAGAGTCATTGGAGTAATATCTAGAGCAATTCTTAAGGAATATCCATAGGAATATCTGTATTTTGTTGTAGAAATCCTTTAAGGATTTTCTGGAGTATTTATTGAAGGAAACCTTTCTGAAAAAGAAAAATATCTGGGAGAATTGCTGGAGGAATTTCTGAAGAATTTATGGAGCAATCTCAGTAGAAACTTCTGAAAGTTTCTCTGAAGGGATTCCTGAAGTAGTTCTTTAAGGAATTTTAGAGGTGTTTTCTCGAGAATTTATAAGAGCAAAATTTTTTTTCAGAGTAATTTCAAGAAAAAGCCTTGGATCCCTAAATTCCCTTAAGGTTATGAAAGAAACCGTTGAAGTTTTGTTGAAAATCCAGATGGAATTTTTCTTGGGTAATTACAAGAAGAATTTCATGAAGATATCCTGAACGGTTTTCAGCCATAAATTATGGAAGAAACCGTTGAAGCTTTGTTGAAAATCCAGATGGAATTTTTCTGAGGTAATTACAAGAAGAATTTCATGAAGATATCCTGAACGGTTTTCAGCTATAAATTCCTAGAGTAATCACTTGAGTTCCTAGATGAATCTCCAACAAGTTGATGGAGGAATCCCTGAAAAAAATCATGGAAGAATCCCTGAAGATATTCCTGGAGGAATGCCTGGAGAAATCGTTTCTCCTAGAATTCTGTTGAGGATTTCGTCCAGGAATTGCTCCAATGGTGGAAACTCCTCTGGCGATTTGCTTCAGGTATTCCTCTGGAGATTTTCTCCAAAGACTTTTTCCAAGAATTCTTCTGAGGACTTCTCCCAAGAAATCCTCCGGGATTTTCTCCAGGAATTTTAAAGGGAATTTCCAACAGCAGAACTCCTTCAGGGAGTTCATCCAGAAATTCCGCATTCTTTAGGGGGTTTGTCAGAGAATTTGAAACAGGACTTTCTCAGGGAAGCTCTTTGGAGATTGCACCAGGAATTTCTCCGGGAAGCTCTTTGGAGATTGCACCAGAAATTTCTCTGGAGATTTTCTCCAGGAAGTCCTCTGGGAATTTCAAGGATTCCTCCGGGAATATCCCTCAACATTTACTCCGAGGATTTTCTCCAGGAATTATTTTCAGGCATTCATCCGGGGATTTATGGCAGGAATACCTCCGGGGTTTGCTGCAGGAATTTCTTCGGGGATTCCTCCGGGAATTTCTTCGGGTATGTATTTCCTTTAGAAATTTCTCCGAGGATTTCGTCCAGAAGTTCCACCGGAGGTTTTTCCAAGAGCTCCTCCGGGGATTTCCTCTGGGAATTTCGTCTAGAAGTTCCTTAGAGGAATTTCTCCAGAAATTCCTTCGGAGACTTTATCCGAAGATTTCTTCCAGGAATATATCTGCGGATTTACACCAGGAATTTTTCTCCAGGAATTCCTCAGAGAGTTTCAGCAATTCCTCCGGGGATTTGGTCAAGGATTTTCTCTGGGGATTTCGTCCAGCAATTCATTAGGAAATTCTTTTGAGGTTTTTCTCCAGAAATTCTTTCGGGGATTTTTTCAGAGAATTTTTCCGGAGACATCCTTCAGGATTTTCTCTTGGTATTTAAACCAGGAATTTTTACGGGGATTTTTTGCAAGAATTTATCTTGGAATTTCTGCAGGAATTCCTCCGGGAATTTCAAGGATTCCTCTGACGATATCCCCAGAAACTCCTCCGGGAATTTTCTCCAGAAATTTCTCAGGGGATTGTCAATAGCTATTACTCCGGAGATTTCGTGCAGAAATTCTTCCGGGGATTTCCAGGAATTGTTTCTGGGATTTCTCCAAGAAGCATCTCCGAGGATTTTCTACCGCAACTCCTCCAGGAATTCTTCTGGAAATTTCGTCCAGAAATAGGGTCCTAAAGCCATGTCCCAATTTTAGTGCCAAACGCTTAAGTTTAGGCCAAGAACACATATTTACACAATTTTTTAATGTTTTCCGGTAGTTTTTAGTCCAAAAAACATTTTTTATATTTATTTTAGATTTTGTCACACCCCTTGGCTTAAACTCAAAATTTGGGTGTATTTTGTTTTCCGTGTCCCTTCCGAAATGTCAGATAGGAACAACCCCAGTGTTAAAACTAAAAGCCCTGTGGTGTTTTGGTCAACTAAGCGAACGTCAAACATGATCTCAAGTGTCAAGGTTCATTTGTGGACCCAATGTTTAAATTGAAGTTTAAATATGATGTAGCCGTTAGTTGAGCGGGAAAAAATGCTAAAGTAGTTGCAGTAACATGCTCTTTCGTGTTATTGAATTAAAACAAGATTTCATTAAACATTTTAGGACCCGTCCAGAAACTCCTCTGGCGATCTGCACCAGGTATTCCTCCGGAGATTTTCTTCAGATATTTCTCCGGAGATTTTTTCCAAGAATTCTTCCGGGATTTTCCTCTAAGAACCGAGATTTCCCTCAAGGAATACCTCCGAGGATTTTAATCAGAAATCTTACCGAAGATTTTTTCATCGATCTCCTCCGGGGAACCCCCAATAATTCTTCCGGGGATTTACTCCTGAAATTTCTGCGAGAATTTCAAATAGCAATTCCTCCGAGAATTTCAAGGGTTCCTCCGGGGATATTCCTCAAGACCTGCTTCGGGAATTTTCTAATAGTAATTCCTCCGGGGATTTCCCACAGAAATTCTTCTACGCTTTCCTCTAGGGATTGTTCTAGGAATTTCCTTCAGATCACCTTCGGAGATTGGTCCAGGAATTCCTCCGTGGATTTCCTCCAGAAACTCCTCTGGCACTTTGCTCCACGAATTCGTCCGAGGATTTTCTACAGGAATTCCTCAGGAGATTTCATTCAGAAATTCTTCCGGCGATTTCGTCCAGAAATTCATTAATAAATTCCTCTGAGGATTTTCTCCAGAAACTCTTTCGGAGATTTTTTCCAAAGAATTTGTCCAGAGATTTCCTCCAGGATGTTCTTTGGAGTTTTACAACAGGAGTTTCTCCGGAGATTTCTTCCAGGAATGCCCCGGTGATTTCTTCCAAGAACTTCTTCGAAAATTCCCTCCAGGAATAATCCGGGGATTTCCTTCAAGGTTTCCTTTGGGGATTTCATCTATAAATTTCTGCGGGGATTTCTCCATAAATTAATCCGGAGATTTCTCCCAAGAGTTTCTCTTTAGGATTTCACAAGGATTTACACTTGGGCCGAGGATTTTCCTCAACGATTTCTTCCAGAAATTCCTCCGGAGGTATTCTCCAAGAATTCCTCCGGTAATTCTTTTGGAGGTCCACCAGGAATTCCATCGAATTTCCTCTTCAGTTTCTCCAGAAATTTCTCCAGATTTCGTCAAGCTATTACTCCGGAGTTCCTCTACAAACACCTCCAGAGTTCCTCCATGAATTAATCCGTAGTTCCTCCAGGATTTTTTTTTTGAGATTAACTAGGATTTTGTCCAGAATTCCACTGTACAGGGTGGCCAGTGAAAAGTCAATTTCAAATTCCCGGTTTTCTCCCGGTTTTTCCCGGTATTTCAAAAATATTCCCGGTTTAATGATATGGTAAGAAACATTATTGCGATTTTTTTACCATTTCAAACGACTTTTAAGTATGAGTTTTTTGGTCATCAACCTAAACTTACTTATACTGATTCTGCTAAATTCCAGTTTGATCTATGAAACGATATTTTACGACGGTCATTTTAAGTAATCGTGGAATTTGTTATGAAAAAGTTCAGTGTAAAAAAAAAGTTAGACCCTCGTTTATATGATGGGATCGAGTCAATCTTTGAATGAATGACAGTTTAAATTTTCAACATTTCGTTCCATGGTCATCAGCATAGAATTTTTTGTTATGTTCTATCCCCACAAATCTAGAACATTTTCTCAGGGCAATTATTTGTGATAAAAAAAATAACAGTCATAATTCTGAAATGAATTAGAATTTTGTACTATTTTTACCAAGCCCAAACAAGAAGCGAATGGCAAATCTTCAATAAATATCATAGGTTGTAAATAGAGTTTTCAAATTTCCCGGGATTTGATTTCCCGGGAAACGGGAAATAAATTTGCCATTTCCCGGGAAATCCCGGGATCCCGGGAAATTTTCAAAAACGTGAAAATAAAGCTTTTTTTTTTATTTGTATTTTTGTTATATATTTTTATACCAGTAAACTTGTATGGTACCTACATTCTCTTTTTTGTGTGTAATTTATTTATGTTTCTCAAAAAAATCTATTGATTTTGTTGTGTACGCTAGGCTTCAGAACAACACAAATTATGATATTGAGTCCATGGGGAGATTATTCTTGACAAATCGTATGAAGTTCAAATTATATGTACAGGACGGACTCGATTATCCGGAATTCGATTATCCGGAGTTTGTTCTTTGATATTCTTATTTTTGAGATTTTATGCATGAATTTGAGATAATTTGGTATTGCAATATACAATATGAATGGTTTTGCAGCTTTGGATGTAGGTAAGAAAGGGGATTTGAAAAAAAGGTTTTTTGTATGCCGGTCAAAATAATTTCTTCCCAAGACCCCTAATGTTCCTACAAATAAATTCTGGCTACGCCACTGCATTATATAAATAAAAAAAACGAAAAAAGAAAATAATTAAATTCTTTTAATGTATATTTCCATTTTTCTTTTAGTGACTCGATTATAAGGAAGATTATGTTATCCGAAGTGAAAAAAATCGATACAAAGGATAATCGAGTCCGACCTGAACCAACATTAAATCAAATCTTTCAAGCACTAGAATAATAACCAACTAGAGTCTAACGATGGAAAATGTGACGGTTAAATCCATGAAAACTTTATGAGCGTTCTCAATTCATGGATGATCCCTCGAAAAATCCTGTATTGTGTATAGCATATAATCTATTTTGAAAAAAAAAAACATATCGTCAAAGAGTTATTCATTTTATGAACAACTATTTGATTACAAAAAAACAACAAATCAATATGGAAGTATAACTAGTGATCTAGTAAGGTCATTGGTAAGAATGATATGAAAAGTAAATTAAACGATAGTTTTGGTTTGAAAATGGATGGTTAATCCTTTTTTAATAGAACTACCCTTGAAATACAGAAATCCCGGGAAATACGGGAATCCCGGAAAACAGGAAATCATTTCCCGGGAAACGGGAATCCCGGGAAATCTCATATCCCGGGAAATGTTCCCGGGATTGAAACTCTAGTTGTAAACGCATTTAATTTGATAGTAGTGAATTGCAAGCTTGCTTAGAGAAATTTATAACATCCAAACATTGTAGTTTTTAACATAAAATGCTTCATGAAGCTATATGAAAAACTTTTCGCAAGATGTTTTTTCATTAAAAGTTTTTTATTTACTGGATTAGAGCAATTATTGACTAACTAGGGATTCGAATTCAGACGCTTTTGTAAAAATCCACTAAAGTATAGATCGTGCTGGTTGAAACATTAATTGGTATGCAAAATTTTCCCGGAGCTAATTGAAATTCCCGTATATTTCCCGGTTTTCTCCCGGTGATTCGAAATTCCCGGCTTTTTCCCGGTTTTCCCGATTTCCCGGTGCGCTGGTCACCCTGACTGTAGCTCCCCCAGCAACTCTTCCGTTGCTTCAGCAATTTCTCAGGAGTTCCTCCTGGAGCTTTGGAGAAACTGGATAAAATCCAAAATAAATGCTGAAAGAACTCCGGAGGAATTTGTAGAGCAACTCAGGAGGAATTACCGAAGAAGCTTCGAAGGAATTCCAGGAGAAACTCTAAAGGAATACCTGTAGGAACTCTGGGCAAAATCCTAGAGAATATCCAAAGGAAATCCTGGAGGAACTACGAAGCAATTTCTGCAGGAACCCAGGAGGCGTTGCTGGAGAAACTCCGGATGTATTTCTGGAGGAACTCCGGGGGAATTGCTTGACGAACTCCAGAGAAATTTTTGAAGCAATTCCCAGCGTTGGGAATGAACTCGGGAGGAACTTTCCAGAAATTCCAGAAGAATCGCTGTAGGAACTCTTCTGGAAGAAATCTAGAAGAATTTCCTGTAGAAATCCGGAGGACGTTCCGAGGAATCGCTGGATGAGATCCAGAAGAATTGCCGGAGGAAATGCGGAAGAATTAATTTCTCATAGGATTAAAGAAAAACTGGAGGAACTCTGGAGGAATTCCAGGAGGAAGTATAGATAAATTCCCGGAGAAACTTTTGAGAAATTTCCTGAGGAACTCTGGACAAACTCCTGGAGGGAATGTAGTGAATTTTTCGAAACAACTTCAGAAGAACTCCAGAGTATTTCCGAGGAACTACAGTGAAACCCCCATAAGTGGATGTTCCATTATTCGATATCGACACATGGAATCAGCGGTAAAGTAAACGTCAAACTAAAACAAAAGCGATGCAAGCGGCACGAGTGGCTCGTCGGCCAACTACCAAATATTCAAATTAAGCGTGCTCTGCGAAAGAAAATAATCAGAGTTTTAAGTCTGTTTGTCTGTGCTATGACGGTAGTTGAAGTTCCCGGAGGAATTCCTGGAGGGAATTCTCGGACCAATTCCTTGAAGAAATCTCCTCAGGAATTCCTGGAGGAAATTCTAGGACAAAATCCTCGGAGGATTTTTTTTAATGAAATTCCTAGAGGAAATCCCCGGGAAATTTCTGGACAAAATCCCCAAAGAAATTTCTGGATGAAATCTCCGCATGAATTCTTGGGAGAAATTTTCAAAGGGAGCAAATCCCCAGAAGATTTTTGGATTTAATCTACGGAACAATTTTTGGAGGAATTTCTGGAGGAAAGCCCCGTAATAATTTCTGGATAAAATCCACGGAGAACCTCCGGAGGATATCTCCGGAAAAATAATTGATATCTCCGGAAAAATAATTGAAATCCCCGAAGGAATTATTGGAAAAATGTTGTTCTTGATATCCCCAAGGAAATGCTTGAAGTTCCCGGAGGAATTCCTGGAGGAAATTCACGGACCAATTCCTTGAGGAAATCTCCTAAGCAATTCCTGGAGGAAATTCCCGGTGAAATTCCAGGTGCAGGTGGTGAGAAATTCCTGGATGAGTTCTCTGAAAAAATCCTCGGGAGAATTGCTTGCCAAAATCCCCGGAGGATTGTTTAAATGAAATCCCCAAAAAAATTCTGGACAAAATCCCCAGAGGAATTTCTGGATGAAATCCCCGCATGAAGTCTTGGGAGAAATTTCTCAAAGGGAGCAAATCCCCAGAAGATTTTTGGAGGTAATCAACGAAGCAATTTTTGGATGAATTCCAGGAATAATTTCTTGAGGAAATCCTCGGGAGGGTTCTTGGAGGATATCTTCGGAAGAATCATAGAAATCCCCGAAGGAATTCTTGGAAAAATGTAGTTCTTGATATCCCCGGGGAAATTCTTGAAGTTCCTGGAGGAAATTCTCGGACCAATTCCTTGAGGAAACCTCCTCAGGAATTCCTGGAGAAAATTCCCGGAGAAATTCCAGGTGCATTTTCCAGAGAAATTCCTGGATGAGTTCTTTGAAAAAATCCTCGGGAGAATTGCTTGCCAAAATCCCCGGAGGATTGTTTAAATGAAATCCCCAAAAGAATTTCTGGACAAAATCCCCAGAGGAATTTCTGGATGAAATCCCCGTATGAATTCTTGGGAGAAATTTCTCAAAAGGAGCAAATCTCCAGAAGATTTTTGGAGGTAATCAACGAAGCAATTTTTAGATGAATTCCAGGAATAATTTCTTGAGGAAATCCTCAGGAGGGTTCTTGGGGAATATCTTCGGAAGAATCATTGAAATCCCCGAAGGAATTCTTGGAAAAATGTAGTTCTTGATATCCCTGGGGAAATTCTTGAAGTTCCTGGAGGAAATTCTCGGACCAATTCCTTGAGGAAACCTCCTCAGGAATTCCTGGAGAAAATTCCCGGAGAAATTCCAGGTGCATTTTCCAGAGAAATTCCTGGATGAGTTCTCTGAAAAAATCCTCGGGAGAATTGCTTGCCAAAATCCCCGGAGGATTTTTTTAAATGAAATCTTTAGAAGAAATCCCCAAAAGAATTTCTGGATAAAATCCCCAGAGGAATTTCTGGATGAAATCCCCACATGAATTCTTGTGAGAAATTTCTCAAAGGGAGCAAATCTCCAGAAGATTTTTGGAGGTAATCTACGAAGCAATTTTTGGAAGAATTCCAGGAATAATTTCTGGAGAAAATCCCCAGAGGAGTTCTTGGGGGATATCTCCGGAAGGATAATTGAAATCCCCGAAGGAATTCTAGGAAAAAAAGTAGTTCTTGATAAATCCGGGGAAATCTTTGATGTTCTCGGAGGATTCCTGGAGGAAATTCTCGGACCAATTCCTTGAGGAAACCTCCTCAGGAATTCCTGGAGAAAATTCCCGGAGAAATTCCAGGTGCATTTTCCAGAGAAATTCCTGGATGAGTTCTCTGAAAAAATCCTCGGGAGAATTGCTTGCCAAAATCCCCGGAGGATTTTTTTTAAATGAAATCTTTAGAAGAAATCCCCAAAAGAATTTCTGGACAAAATCCCCAGAGGAATTTCTGGATGAAATCCCCGTATGAATTCTTGGGAGAAATTTATCAAAAGGAACAAATCTCCAGAAGATTTTTGGAGGTAATCAACGAAGCAATTTTTAGATGAATTCCAGGAATAATTTCTTGAGGAAATCCTCAGGAGGGTTCTTGGGGAATATCTTCGGAAGAATCATTGAAATCCCCGAAGGAATTCTTGAAAAAATGTAGTTCTTGATATCCCCGGGGAAATTCTTGAAGTTCCTGGAGGAAATTCTCGGACCAATTCCTTGAGGAAACCTCCTCAGGAATTCCTGGAGAAAATTCCCGGAGAAATTCCAGGTGCATTTTCCAGAGAAATTCCTGGATGAGTTCTCTGAAAAAATCCTCGGGAGAATTGCTTGCCAAAATCCCCGGAGGATTTTTTTTAAATGAAATCTTTAGAAGAAATCCCCAAAAGAATTTCTGGACAAAATCCCCAGAGGAATTTCTGGATGAAATCCCCGCATGAATTCTTGTAGAAATTTCTCAAAGGGAGCAAATCTCCACAAGATTTTTGGAGGTAATCTACGAAGCAATTTTTGGATGAATTCCAGGAATAATTTCTGGAGAAAATCCTCGGGAGGGTTCTTGGGGGATATCTCCGAAAGAATCATTGAAATCCCCGAAGGAATTCTAGGAAAAAAAGTAGTTCTTGATAACTCCGAGGAAATCCTTGAAGTTCTCGGAGGATTCCTGGAGGAAATTCTCGGACCAATTCCTTGAGGAAGAAATTCCCGGAGAAATTCCAGGAGCGACTTCCAGAGAATTTCAAACACAAAACAGACAGTAGTAGGCAATAGTTAATTAATCGAATTAATCTGCCAAAAACAAAGTTTATTGATCGTATTGAAAATTGTAAGGTGTTAACACATTTTTGATCGTTTTGTTTTAAAGCTAAGTATGTTGTTACGCTCAAGAAAAGAAAAGAAATTCCTTGACTGCATTGGAAAAAAGCTATCGCTATCAAACCTACAGTAATTTCTAAAATAATATAAATATTTTAATTCCTGATGATGCAGGTGTTTTAAAACTAGCTAACTAGATCAGCTTCTAAATTTTGTATGGCCCGCGGCCCGCATATTTGGCTCGTTGAATATTCTACAACTTGAAGTTGAGATATCAAGTCTAGTTTTGAATTTTATTTCATGCTGATATTTTAACTCGGTAAATCATAAAAAAAAGGTTTTTAGAATCTGAAATACATTCATAATGTTATGAATTATTAAAAGTCTTTATTTCAAATATTTGAAAACAAAATCTGGATGTTTTGCAGTAAGATTGTAAGCACTGTTGATTTTAGTTTCACTAACGGTCAAAACGTTCTACAAAGAAATTTGAGAAGACCGAATTGAGGTTAATTCTTAAATACACAAATTTAATCTACGAAAACGCGTTTTTGTACCATAACCTCCTTCAACTTTTGCTAATGAAGCCTGAACAAGTCATTGCCAAACAAATTTTCAAACATGATTTCACTTAATCACAGGAGAATATTCTCAAAGAATCTTAAAAATGAATTTCACCAACTCCTGGGAGTGCTGCCTATACTTGTGATTATAAAAATACCAGTTTTGCACAAAATCTTCGACAGACTGCTCAAATAATTCTGGACACTACTTTCAGGTATGACATGAGCAGGATTCTCATATAATCTTCAATAAGATTCTTTGACTTCTGGTCAGGATTTTTAAGGTTTTCAATTCTAATTTTCAAAAATGATGGGCAAGGTTACAATGTAACCTTAGGTAGAATTTCAAAAGAATCTTAGGCAAATTTATAATAGAGGTAAGAGCAGGTTTCTTCTGAAATGGTGGACAGCATTCGAAAAGATTTCAAAGCAGGATTGCGAAATGAAAATTGGGATGAATATTTAGCAGCAATCACCTATTCGATGTTTTCAAAATAAATTTTCTTCATTTGCTGACATTTGCGAATATTTGTGCATTTTAGAAAATTGACCGATACACAAAAGTATTTCAGCGATTTGGCCCGCGATTCAAAAAAGGGGGCAGGCCTGTTTTATAGTCTTAGCAAGGTATCAACCCAAGTTTGATTCATAAATTCCCTGACCTTCCAGTCGATTTCTAGAAAAATTCTAAACCATTTAATTTTATGGCTTCAACAACCAATCGATTTTTTTTTAAATCTGTTTTATAACTCAGAAGTATCAGTTCTCACGTTTTCAAATGCACAAAACTGGAGAAATAGTTGGAAAACGTACCTGATCTTCTTATTTTAAGCTTTCTGGTAGTGCACAAAGCCAAAATAAAAAGTTCACTGTTGTTTAACACTTTCTTTGCGAGATTTGTGCCTTTTTTTTAAAATAAACTAAATATTTCAAATAGTACAAAATTGTAAACAATAATATAAAACGTAAACGAATATCTTAAATTTATCAGAAAAATATATAAATAAAAAAATTACTTTTGTGGGTAGCCGTTTAAAATCAAAGGTCAGGTTCTATAAAATATAATAATAAGGTTGAAGTTCTCGAAATAGAACTGAATTAGGGTAACGTATATAATTTGGACAGGCTTGTCGTTCTATGCTTATTTCCAATGAGATGTTGAGGAACACATGTACGGGAAATCATGTATTGCATTATTAATACACTATGCTACATATTAATGATGACCATTTTCATAACAATTACAAATTGGCTTCAAGAATGTAAAAATTGTAAATTGTATCTACAGAACATCTGTGGAACCTACGAATGCAAGAGGATATGCATTTCAAGAGCATACATTAAATGCAATAATAGCGGTCAGAATTAGCATTCATAAAAAATTTGAAAGTGGAAACATGATAAGATATGTCTAAAATTTAAGCTAAGTTCATCTAAAATCTTAACATGAGCATATATGGCATAAATCAGGTGTTGTCCAAAATAGATTATGGTTTTTGTTCAGTTGATATAATTTGGCCATCTGATGAAACACACTACACTACATCTGATGAACACACTGATGATATTTGCTTGCATTGAATGAAACTATTGATTTTCACTAATATACACATCCAATAAGCGAACAAATGCATATGTAACATGTAAACTCTTACAGTATTGTGATATGATCGTCTTTTCAAGAAACCATTGTATGGATATTAAGATAACGCCTCTGTCCAAATTATATTCACATGAGGGTGTCCGAAATGTATGACAGACAGGCTGCCAAAAAACGCTATTTTGGAAGCTAATACTACAGTTTGTAATCATTATTATTATCTTTACTATCAAAAATTCATCTCCTAAATTCTTAAGTAATGTTTGCCTTATTAAATTTTCATAGTTATTAAGGAAATTCAAACCTAGCTTGTAATACGAACGTCTACAATATCTGAAGGTTGAACCTATAATGTTGTCTCAAAGTTAACACACCCACTATTACGTTCCATTAATTATATAGGGCTCATTCACTAATTTTATAACGCTGAAGGGGTGGGTGGGTGTGCTTAAGATATTTCAGCTCATAAATATAAAATTTTTGAAATATTCATACATTCTGAAATTTGTGAATAAACGCATAACAGTTCTTATGAGTAGCTTTAAAATAATGATTTTACAGCATAGCCTTTTAGATCGAAGACCGATGTATGAATATAATTTGTTTCGAAATTATTCACGTGATCTACTAGTACCCCTATTAGGAAAGAATCATTCATTGTCATACATACCTGAATGACCAACAATTGCATATGTATAGGCTTAGCTGATGTGACTTTCCTAATATGTAGTTTTTTCACTCATTTATTGTCTACAAAACCTTGTGAAGTATATAAATTTGATGCTATTACTTACTACTTGATATTATCACTTTTTACTTTATATTGATATTATTAATTTTTACTTACTGTTTATTATTATATTATTGTATTTATTAACTTATGTGATATTTGGGCTTATTCAACGAGTATTATCACATCCAGAATTCCCATTGAGTGAAACACTTCAATACCATCATAGATCATATAATATTACTTAATTATAGAACGGCATTTTGATATATTATTCCAAGTATGTTCCTATCCGCTCTTGTCCTGTTGGGTCTTGAAAAACCTCGTAGAAGATTACAAACTGTCAATGGTATTCCCATAACCCACCCACAGTTTGTAATCTTCTCACTAGTTTTAAATTATATTAACTCGGAGTAAAGACGACTTCAATAAATGATTAATGTATTATGCAGTAGTTTGTATAAAATTACTACTACTACTAAATCTAAGCAATGCTCATGAAAATTTGTCAATTGGACTTCACTAATTGATAGTAGGGTGCAGAGATTCTTGGGCACTTCCATGATTCACTTTGGCATGGGGGTTTTTTATCGGCCAAATTGTCTGAAACTTTTCAATAAGAAGCACTTGAATACGACGCATGTTATGACCAAATATGAGCTCTGTAGCTTTCCAAAAACCTCAACGTGAATCAAAAGTGCCAAGAATTGGATCCGGCTCCCTATCTAGAATGCCTTTAAATAATTTTAATTGAATTTTCTTTAAATTTGAACTGGTTAATAATATTAAATGGTTACTGATGATCAAATGATGGATTCTCAAGCCCTAAACATCTGATTGTTGTAATAACAACTTTGTGATTGTTTTGAAGTTTATACAACCTCTAATTCGCACTACAAAATACAGTGATTAAATTTCTAAGATCATCGCTCCCTGGAAGATCTCTTTGTTGAGGATACACCATATTTAGCCATTTAGATGCACAGACTGTAACTTGAAACTAGACAACGGACATGCAATGGCAGAGCCGACAAACATTCCTTATGAAAATTCGGGAATCGAACCCACTCCCCGCAACACTGACGACACTAACCGCTCAGCCACTAAGCCTACAAAATTGTGTGAATTGCAATGAATATTAAACAAACATTCTCAATCATTCTCGAGACCCTAAACCCTAAAAATTCTCAATCAATAAGTGTTTATTCCGGGCCGTTGACACATAGGGAAAGTGTACCAGTTATGGCCATAGTGGTTCCCTATTTGGCCACATGTGTAATTTTGACAACTTTCGCATTTTAAATCTTTTTGAATATTTCAACATCAAGATATATCTTAATTCTAACTAATACAATACACAAAATTTTTCAAAATTTGAAGACATCAAATTAATCACATGGCGAAATAGGGAACCACTATGTCCATAACTGGTACACCTACCCTAGTTACCTGTTCAACCGTAGTTGTTCCGAAGCTGACTCCATTTAGGCTTTTCATTAGCAGCTCACTCCGCTGCAGCGAGCAAGTTGCTGAACAACGATTGGAGATGTCCCGTTCGTGCCGGATCCAGTTCAGGAGCGTCTCCAACTCATTCCCAACTCCATCGATGAGCAGATTTCCAAAACGAGCCACCAGACTTCTTTTGGTACGGCAGCTTCCATGGCTTTCGTTAGCCGACGACAAACGTCGACAATGGTTGACTTCTTCCGACCGGTTTTTTAAGACGGTTATGCCGGAAAGGATCACCAAACAGCAATAATTCTTCCTCCGTTGATTTGTGATCCGGCCGATGGATTTCTCACGATTTTTTCGCGTCGGAAACTCCGGAAATTGACAAAATAAAACGCGATCGCGGACTAATGGCGGCCATCAATCGCCGACCAACAGTGCGCATCGTACCTTCGTGCTGTGCGTACACGAATTCTCTCTGCTCTTGGAAGTTTTCTTAAAAACTACCTAAAGCAATAAAACAGTACTTTTCAGTGCTACACAAACAGTACTTTTCAGTGCTAAAATTAAAAACGGTACTTTTCAGTGCTACTTAAACAGTACTTTTCAGTACTATTTTTTCTACTATTGATCCCTTTACGATCCTTGTTTGGACCCGTGCCTTCGATTTTTCGTTGGACCCGTTGGCGAAAGCTAACGGTGGTAATCCTTCTTGGACACCGTCTAGGGAAAAAACCTCTCGAAGGTCACGTCTTTCTCGTTTATTAACTAAACATGGTATCAACAACTAACAAAAGGAAGGGTGAATCTCTGAATTCACTACTTCCTTCCAAAAAAGTGGGTTTTAAAACTGTCACTACACGTGGCAAGAATGGAAGAAAGGACGCTTCCCCGGAATGCGAAGTTTCTTCCAAGGGTGAAATGAATAATTGTATTGAAATGAGCAATCAGTTCGATGCTCTAGACAAATTTTCCGAACACCAAATCGAAGCAGCCTCTAGCCCAGGCTCTTTGATTCAAGTGAGGAAGCAAAGAGTGCCGCCTATCGTGGTCAGTTGTTCCGAATTTGGGGGATTTAGGCAGGAGATCTTGAACTCCATTAGGGGAATCAAGGTTTCCTTCCAAATCGCAAAGAAAGGAGACTGTCGCGTTTTGCCGGAAACTCTTAAAGATCGCGAACTTCTTCTCAGATATCTTGAAGAGAAGAAGCACAAATTTTTTACTTATGACGACAAAACTGAACGTTTGTTCAAAGTCGTCTTGAAAGGTCTCTCAAGTGACTATAAGTCACCTGAAGAGATCAAAAATGGAATAAATGATTTACTTGGATTTTCCCCAGTCCAAGTAATCATTATGAAAAAGAGAACCCAATCTGGCATTGTTCGGAAAGGGCTTTCTCAAGAATATTATTTAGTTCACTTTAACAAAAAAGAACTAAATAATATTAAAGCTTTAGAAAAAGCTAAACTTATGTTCGATGTCCGTGTGACGTGGGAACATTTCCAGAAACCTGGAGGAAATTACCAGAACCCCACTCAGTGCCGTCGGTGCCAAAAGTGGGGTCATGGTACAAAAAATTGTCGCATGGATGCTAAATGCATGATTTGCGGAGGTTCTTCTCACGCTAAGGACGACTGTCCTGTGAAAGAAGATACCAGAAAGTTCCAATGCGCCAATTGCAAGGGCCCTCACAAAGCTAACTTTTGGGAATGCATTTCACGCAAAAGAGTCGTTGAGGCTCGTGCCAAGCAGATGAAGGATAATATCCGTTACGATAACGGTCGTTTCCGGAATTTGCCTGGTATAGTATCGAACAATGCTCATTTTTCAGTTAACGATCGCTTGATTAGGAATCATACCCACCAGGAAGATCATAATCATGCTCATTCACAAACAAATTTTAATCCGTCGGGTAGCCGTTCGAATCTTTCAATTTCGAATGTATCTACCCACGGTAAATCCTTTGCCGATATCGTAGCAGGTAATTTGAACTCTTCCCCTGTTCGTTCCATGAGTACCCATTCTACTTGTTTCAAATCAAATGGAAAAAACCCTACCGCCACAGGTAACTCCTACCCCGCTTCTTCGTCTACCGAAAATTCCAATGGGAAATCATCAGATGATATGTCTGCCTCTGATTTTAATTTTCTAACTGAACAATTGAATCTTATGATTGATGCAATGTTCAAAGCCACCACTATGACTGAAGCAGTCCAAGTAGGTGTAAAATTTACAAATCAAATTGTTATTGGATTACGTTTTTCTAATGGATCCAAATAATAATTTAAATATTTTAAATTGGAATGCTCGTTCTCTGAATGGTAAAGAGGACGAGCTGTTTAATTTTCTTACAGCTAATAACGTGCATATAGCAGTTATTACCGAAACTTATTTAAAACCTGGATCCAAACTTAAAAAAGATCCTAACTTTTTTGTTTATCGTAATGATCGACTTGATGGGGCATGTGGGGGAGTTGCAATCATCATTCATAGGCGTATAAAACATCAACTGTTTTCGTCATTTGAAACTAAAGTTTTTGAAACTTTAGGTGTTTCTGTTGAAACACAGTTTGGTAAATATACTTTCATAGCTGCCTATTTGCCTTTTCAATGCTCTGGACAGCAAGTTAATTGGCTTCAAACTGACTTGCGAAAATTGACTCGCAATAAGTCAAAATTTTTTGTCATTGGTGACTTTAATGCCAAACATCGGTCATGGAATAATTCTCAAAGTAATTCCAACGGCAGAATTTTATTTGATGAGTGCTCTTCAGGATATTTCTCAATTCAATACCCTGACAGCCCTACATGTTTTTCCTCTTCTAGAAATCCATCTACGATTGACTTGGTCTTAACCGACTCTAGTCATCTTTGTAGCCAATTAGTTACTCATGCTGATTTTGATTCTGATCATGTCCCTGTTACATTTCAAATATCGCATGAAGCGATTCTCAATCCTATCAGCTCCACTTTCAATTATTTACGAGCCGACTGGAATATATATGAAACGTATGTTGACTCTAATCTTGATGTTAACATTTCTTTAGAAACTAAAATTGATATTGACAATGCTCTTGAAACTTTAACAAATTCCATTGTTGAAGCCAGGAACATTGCAATTCCAAAATGTGAGGTAAAATTTGAATCCGTGATTATAGACGATGATCTTAAACTCTTGATCCGTCTTAAAAACGTGAGGAGAAGGCAATTTCAACGCACTCGTGATCCTGCTATGAAAATTATATGGCAGGATTTGCAGAAAGAAATCAAGAAACGTTTTGCAGATTTAAGAAACAAAAATTTTGAAAATAAAATTTCTCAATTGGACCCTGGCTCTAAGCCCTTTTGGAAATTATCTAAAATCTTGAAAAAACCTCAGAAGCCTATACCGGCATTGAAAGAGGAAAACAAATTATTACTAACTAATTGCGAAAAAGCTCAAAAACTTGCTATGCAGTTTGAAAGTGCGCACAATTTTAATTTAGGACTTACTAGTCCAATTGAAAATGAAGTTACTCAGGAGTTCGAAAATATTCTCAATCAAGAGAACGTTTTCGAAAATGCCTGGGAGACTGATTTGGAAGAAGTGAGAACTATTATTAAAAAATTCAAAAATATGAAAGCTCCTGGCGATGATGGAATTTTCTACATCCTCATCAAGAAACTTCCAGAAAGTAGCTTATCATTTTTAGTTGATATATTTAACAAATGTTTTCAATTGGCATATTTTCCTGACAAATGGAAAAATGCTAAGGTTGTTCCAATTTTAAAACCAGACAAAAATCCTGCTGAAGCTTCTAGCTATCGTCCAATCAGTTTGCTTTCCTCCATCAGTAAACTTTTTGAAAAGGTTATTTTGAACAGAATGATGGCCCACATCAACGAAAATTCAATTTTTGCCAATGAACAGTTCGGATTCCGCCATGGACATTCGACCACTCATCAACTTTTACGTGTAACAAATTTGATTCGTTCCAACAAATCTGAAGGCTACTCTACTGGTCTTGCTCTTCTAGACATAGAAAAAGCATTCGACAGTGTTTGGCATGAAGGTTTGATCGTAAAATTGAAAAATTTTAATTTTCCAACATACATTGTTAGAATAATTCAAAGTTATCTGTCAAATCGTACACTTCAGGTTAATTATCAGAACTCCAGATCTGAAAGACTTCCTGTAAGAGCTGGTGTTCCCCAAGGCAGCATTTTGGGACCAATATTATACAATATTTTCACATCTGACTTACCTGAGTTACCTCAGGGATGTCAAAAATCTTTGTTTGCGGATGACACAGGCCTCTCCGCCAAAGGACGAAGCCTGCGTGTCATCTGTAGTCGATTGCAAAAAAGTTTGGATATTTTTTCTTCATACTTGCAAAAATGGAAGATTTCTCCTAATGCTTCCAAAACTCAACTAATAATATTCCCACATAAACCAAAAGCTCTTTATTTGAAACCTTCAAGTAGACATGTTGTCACGATGAGAGGGGTTCCAATAAATTGGTCAGATGAAGTTAAGTATCTAGGGCTCATGCTAGATAAGAATTTAACTTTCAAAAATCACATTGAGGTTGAATGTCCTCATGCCAAATGTAATAAATATGTAAAATGTCTCTATCCCCTTATTAATAGAAAATCAAAACTTTGTCTTAAGAATAAGCTTTTGATATTCAAACAAATTTTCAGGCCAGCCATGTTGTATGCTGTACCAATATGGACTAGCTGTTGTAATACCAGGAAGAAAGCTCTGCAGAGAATTCAAAATAAAATTTTGAAAATGATTCTGAGGCTTCCTCCCTGGTATAGTACCAATGAGTTACATAGGATATCCAATGTTGAAACATTGGAACAAATGTCAAATAAAATAATCAATAATTTCAGGCAAAAATCGTTACAATCTTCTATTGCCACGATTAATGCGTTATATGTTTAGGTTAAGTTAGGTTAAGTATATTAAAAACTTTTTTTTTCTCTTATAAGCAGGTGAAATCAACTCACCTGTAAAAAATCTGAACTGCTACGGCAAATGAAATGTAATATGTTGTTAACAAAATGTTAATAAAATCTTAGATTTGTTTTACCAAATTAGGATGATAGTGTTGTCTAATAACACAGAACACCTAGATATAAGAAATAATGAATGTAATGTTTGGAATGATACTAATAAAGAAAAAAAAAAAAAAAAAAAAAAAAAAAAATCGCCGACCAAAACAAACTGTGAGCAGTGTTGCGAGATGTAGGGTAAGTGTACCAGTTATGGACATAGTGGTTCCCTGTTTCGCCATACGTAATTACTTTAATGTCTTAAAATTAAAAAAAAATTGTGTGTTTTAGTAGTTAGATTTAAGTTATATCTTGATATTAAAGCATTCAAAAAGATTTAAAATTTGAAAGTTATCAAAATGTCACATATGGCATAATAATTTCTCTAGCAACTTACTAAAAGTCGTGCACCTCCTATGAATTGTTTTAGTTTCGCCCATACATATTGCTTGAAATTCAAACAAACCAGTATTCGAATGTTTGAACATTTTTCCCGGCGTGTTATACAATTCCTGGATATCTCCCGTAATTTTCCGGGCATTTGGAATTCCCGGGGTTTTCCCGCTTTTCCGAATGGACAAACACCTTGGGTTAAGAGTCGCTGAAATCTGCTGGAATCTTGGGGAGAATTACGGAGGAATCTCTGAAGAAACTTATAAGGAAGATCTGAGGATCATTGGGGAAAATAAATCAATGGAGGACTTTAGAGAGGAATCCAAAACTGAGTACAAATCACCGGATAAATTACTAGATAAGTTTCTGGAGATATTTATGGTACTTTTCGGAATGATTAAAATTTACTTACGGACGGTTCTGACAATGAGCAGCCAGGAACATCAGCTCATTGTAAAATGGCCATGTAGACTCATGAACGTCGTCCCTTCCAGCACCTGATGTGGAAGTTGATGTGACTTCTCGGTGCTCCTTCACGAAACGATCCCTCACATTCTTCCACTTTTTTTTTGCGTCTTCCTCTGTTAATTAATAATTTTTATTAGTATATTTAATATCGCCAATTATATGAATGGAAATCGCTTACCTGATATTTGCATTTCATGTGCAACATAGCGCCATGCCGTGTCCTTTTTCACGGTATTTCGGAAATGTTTACTTGCTTTCGCGTAAATTGATGGGAACTTCTTGATACAATTGATCAGTTTAAAATTAAAATTCTGCGATATTGAACTCTGTACTTCCGATAAAAATTCCGCAGATTCTGTTGGTTCCATTTTTCAACGTTTAAAAACACGAACCGCACACGAACTAAATTGATTCCGCGTTTTCCGCTACCGCTTCTTTTGAGCTTTTTCAAAACAAAAAGCGGTTTAGTACTTTTAGTACAATACCGCTTTTACCGCGAAGTTGTCATTGCGTGCACCCATACCTGTTTCCATACAGTCAAAATCCAATTTGACAACCGCATTCCGTTGCCGTTCCGTTTCGGTCGTCATTGCGTTTGGCCCTTTACTCTTTGAACGTGGCAAAGGATGGTATTACCATGGATGGTGGGTGCGCTCGTAAGACATGCAGTTGTTTGCCCCAAGATTATTTGGTTTTCTAATATGAAAGCATACATTTTTTTATATACCAATGAATTGCTGAGAAAATTTGCAATCTATTGGTGCTAATTATAAGGCTGAAAAATAAAATTCATAGCATACTTTTTCAATTTCCATTTCATGCGCAAATGATTTCCGCTGCAACAGCAGCGGGCCGTGGGAAGAAGGAATACGAAAAACCGACCAACAAGCGATAAATGAAATGTGTTCATCTAACTGTGAGTCATTTTGCTAATGATGTAGGATGGGTGATCTGTTGATATTGATATTGGTATCACGTGTTGATTACTTCGAGCCTCGATTTCTTGGATCAATTTTAATTTTATCTGCAAATTGTTCTGAACAAATCTTCTTAATTTTGTTGAATAAAATATATTGGGGGATTAGAGTTTTCTAAATTAGTAAATAATACGTCATAAGTCATTTTTAATTTCAGAGCGGTCGGTTCTCAGCTTGCTCCTGGCGATCAACATGCTCGTGCTGTATGTATCAAGCGAGCGTGCTTGTGCGGAATGTACTAAGTATACGATGCAACTGATCTTGAATTAAATATTTCATATTACAATTGGCATTGGAAATTCCAAGTAAATATTTGTATCTCATGGCTTTCTAAGTGGGATGCCCGAAATTCATTGAAAATATTCTAATTGTTTGTGGCTGAGAACTTTGGACAGACAATTTGAATGTGATTATTGGGAATTTGTTGAATATTTTCCAATTACTGGTAGACACTGAAAAAGGCTGCAATATGAAAAGATGATTGCTTAAAAAGTCTTTGATAAAGTGTACAATATTTTGAAATACATCGAGTTGAAAACAAACAAAGCTATGACAAGAACACTATTTGTATGACATGTAGGTTTATTAAAATAAATCCTAATAATATTTGAGATTTTTATGGAATAATTTGAATATTTCCGAATACCTGATGACAAATGAGCATTCCAGACAAATATTTGAATGAGATGAGGAGCTTTACCAACATTTTGAGTAATACATTACATTCAAATGAAATAAGGGTTTCTAAAAAAAAAAACGGGTCAATATATAAACGAAATGAGTATTTTCTAGTACACTCTCGAATATATGAATGTTCTCTCGAAACATTCACATTTTTTCAGCAACTTAGAAATACTTGTGTTTTGTGGAATTCTTTAAATTATTCTGAATATTTGATGGCGATTGAGAATTTCTGACTTATATTTGAATGAGATTAGAATATTAGAAAATTTCTGAAAAAATAGAGTATCTTGTCAGTGATATTTGCATAAAAGGAATGTTTTAGAAGAAATTCTGAAGTATGCATGATTGAGATAAGTATTTTTTTAATGCAATTTTAAATAAGACGTCTCAATATTATATGAATATAATTATATAAATTATTTAAACAATATATGCTCCTTTTTTAAGAATTACCGCTGAATGTTTGACTGAGATGAGAATATTTTGAATGACTCCGGAATAATTCAGTTATTTATGAAAATTTTGAATATTTCTGAATATTCGATGTTATTTGAGAACTTCTGGCAAATATTTTAATGCGATGAGGATTTTGAAAAAATTAAGTATAACAAAATATTTAAATGAAATGAGTTTCTCGTGAATAATATTCATATATGGTTTCTGAATGAAATTTTGATAAATGTATGAATAAGATGAGTATTTTTATTTCACTTCAATATTTAAAATATCATGGAGTTCTTTGGAAAAAATCCGAATTATCGATGGCAATATAAAATTTCTGACAAATATTTTAATGAGATGAGGATTTTTACGAAAATTCTGAGAAATATAAGAATGCGATAAGTATCTCGTAAACAACATTCGAATAAGACTGAATTTCTAAAATAAATACGGTATCTTGCATGAATTATACGAGTGTTTTCTAAATAACTCTCGACTATTTGAATGATCTCTGGAATCTTCCGCGTATTTTCGAATATCTGCGAATTTCAAAGATTCTGACAACTTTTTCAATAAGATAAGAATATAAGAAAATTTCTGAATTATAGGAGATAAACATCTCGAAAGTAATATTTGCATATAAAGAAGTGTTTCAAAAGAAATTCTGACGAGAATGGGATAGATATTTTCTCAATATAATTTCAAATGATATGAGTGTCAGAAAATTTCTTAATAATATATGAATAAGATGAGTATCTCATGAATGACAATTGAGTTATATGCTTTTTACAGGAATTCCGCTAAATGTATGACTAAGATAAGTAATTTTTTAATTACTCCGGAATACTCGAATAATTTATGAAATATTTTGAACAGTCACGAATTATCGATGCCATCATGCCAATCGAGAATTTCTGACAAATATTTTAATGAGAAGAGGATTCCAAAATATTTCTGAAAAATATATAAATGTGATGGGAATCTGTAAATGATATTAAAATTATAGAAAGGTTTCTTGAAGAAATTCTGAGAAATGTGTAAATGCGCTGAGTATTTTTTCAGTAACTTCTAAATTCTTGAGTGTTTTGTGGAATTCTTCAAATTATTCTGAATACTTGATGGTGATTGAGAATTTCTGGCATATATTTGAATAGAATATTAGACAATTTCTGAAAAAAAAATTGGAGTATCTCGTCAGCGATATTTGCATAAAAGGAGTGTTTTAAAAGAAATTTTTGAAGAACGCATGAATGAGATAAGTAGAGTATTTTTATAAATCAATTCTAAATAAGACGAGGATACTAGAAAATATCCATTTAATATATGAATAACATGAACATCTTGTGAATGATATTCAAACAATATAAGTGTTAAATAACTTCCGCTGAATGTGTGACTGAAATGAGAATCTTTAAATTGACTCCGCAATATTTTAGTAATTTATGAAAACTTTGAATATTTCCGAATACTCCATGCCTATTTAGTACTTCTGTTAAATATTTTAATAAGATGAGGATTCCAGATAATTTCAGAAAAAAATATATGAGTGAAATTTCTCGTGAATGTTATTTATATACGATAAGGGTTTCTTGATGAAATTCTGATGAATGTATGAATGAGATGAGTATTTTTAATTGACTGTAATATTTAATTGAAATGTAATGGAATTTGTTGAAAAATCCGATCTTGATAGCAATTAAGAATTTCTAAAAAGCATTTGAATAAGATGAGGATTCCAAAATATATCTGAATAACATATAAATGAAATGCGTGTCTTGTTATTTGAATTACATAATGGTTTAGTAAAGAAATTCCGAAAAATACATGAATGAGATGAGAATTTTATCAATGACTCTGGAATACTTCAGTGTTTTATGAAATTCTTTCAAGTGTTCCGAATACTTGATGCCAATTGAGAAATTCTGACATATGTTTGAATGATATAAGGATATTATAAAACTTCTATTTTATGCATAAAAGAAGTGTTTGATAAGAAGTTTTGAAGAATGCATTCATAAGATAAGTATTTTTTGTTTCATTTAATTTAAAAATAATTCTAGAAAATGTATTGATATTATATGAATACAATTAATATCTCGTGAAAGATATTCAAACAAAATAAGAAGACGTGTAACTTTTTCGTAAATCTTCACATCAATTTGTCCATCTAATCCAATTGCAAATTTATGTAATGTTTAGCTTTTCGGTAGTTATTAAACTTCCACTCGGCTGGTTAGCCGTAAACCACGATTCATAATTAAAATCAAGTAGCATATAAGTACTTTTTTTCAGAATCTCCGCTAAATACGACTGAGACGAGAATCTTTTAAATGACTCCAGAATATTTCAGTAATTTATGAAAACTTTGAATATTTCTAAATTTTTGATGCCAATTGATAACTTCTGGCAAATATTTTAATGAGATGAGGATTCTAGAAAATTTTAGAATACAAGATATATAAATAAGATCAGTTTTTCGTGAATGATACTTATATACGATAAGGGTTTCTGAATGAAATTTTGAATTGACTTAAATATTTAAAATGTTCTGGAACTCTTAAAAAAAAAAAAAAATTCCAGATGGCAATTGAAAATTTGTGACATTTGAATATTATTGAGAAATGTAAGAATAAGATGAGTATTTCGTAAATTGCATTTGATTGAGATAGAATTTCTGAATTAAATACGAAAGAAAATATTCTAAATAACTCTTGAATATTTCAATGCTCTCTGGAATCTTTCGCATATTTTTGAATATTTTCTGAATAAGACTAAGCTATTAGATAATTTCTGAAAAATAGGAGATAAGCATTTCGTAAGTAATATTTGCATACGGGAAGTGTTTTAAAGAAATTCTGAAGAATGTATGAATTAGATAAATATTTTTTTAGTTTAAATTAAATTGAACCGAGGATACTAGAAAGTCTCTTTTTAATATATGTATATGATAAAAATCTCGTTAATGACATTTGAACAATATAAGTGGTTTTTTAAAGAATTTTCGCTAAAATATATTACTGGGATGAGAATCTTTAAAATGACTCCGGAATTTTTGAGTAATTTATTAAATGCTTTGAATATTTCCGAATTCTCGATGCTAATTGAGTGCTTCTGACAAATATTTAATAAGATGAGGATTCAAGAAAATTTTAGAAAGAAAACAAAAATGAGTTGAGCATCTCGTGAATGATATTCATATACTATTAGTATATCTGGTTGAAATACTAATGATTGTATGAATGATTCAAGTATTTTTAAATTACTTTAATATAAGAATCATTATGGAATTCTTTGAAAAATCGGAATTATCGATAGCAATTGAAAATTTCTGACAACTATTTGAATGAGATAAGGATTCCAAAATATTTCTAATATATAAAAAAATGAGACAGAGACGAGCCTAGCAACGACTGAAAGTCTCTTTAATAAAGATAGATAATGAAAGTCGAAATGAGGTTTCCACCTTATAAATTTCATTTGAATTATATAATGATGTTGTAGGGGACGGACCTGGTGTAGCGGTTAGAACACTCGCCTCTCACGCCGAGGACCTGGGATCGAAACCCATCCTCGAGATAGTCACTTATGACATAAAAGTTATAGTGACGACTTTCTTCGGAAGGGAAGTAAAGCCGTTGGTCCCGAGATGAACTAGCCCAGGGCTAAAAATCTCGTTAATAAAGAAAACAAAAAATTATATAATGATTTCTCATAGAAATTCTGAAAATTGTATGAATTATTAGTGTTTTTTCATTGACTTCGGAATACTTGAGTGTTTAGTGCAATTCATTGAATTATTCTAAATACTTGATGGCAATTGAGAAATTCATGTTTTGAATAAGATTAGGATTCTAGAAAATATCTGAAAAAATTGGAGATAAGTGTGAGTGATATTTGCATAAAATAAGTGATTTAAAACAAATTCTGCAGAATGAATGAATATGACAACTTTTACCTTAATTTAATTTCAAATAATACGGGGACACTACAAAACATTTTAATAATATATTAATAAGATGAGTGAATGACATTTAAATAACATAAATACTTTTTTTTTAAGTAATACCGCTGAACGTATAACTGAGATTAGTAATGATTCCGCAATATTTAAGTAAATTATTAATTACTGTCAATATTTCCAAATATGCCTGACGCCAATTGAGAACTTCTGAAAAATATTTGAATGAGATGAGGATGAAAGACACTTTGAGAAAATTATTATTGAGATAAGTATCTCGTGAATGTTATTTGAAGAGTTTCTAAAAGAGAATATGACAAATGTATGGATGCGATTATTTTTTTAAGACTATGCAATGCTTAAAATGTTATGGAACTTTTTGAAAAATCTAAATTCTCGATGGCAATTGCGAATTTATGACAAATTTTGAATGAGTTGAGGATTCCAAATAATATTTCAATGAAATGTGTATTTTATTAATGACATTTGAGTGATATAATTGTTTCTAAACGAAATTCTAAAGAATGTATGAATGAGATGCAATATGTTTCAACGACTCCGAAATACTTGAGTATTTCATGGATTTTTTTTTCAAATTTCGTATAATTTTTAGCAAATGAGACATTAGAACATATATTTGTATGAATAAGTATTGTCTTAATTCAATGTTATATAAGACGAGAAAGAATTTTTACGAAATTCTGAGAAATATAAGAATGCGATAAGCATCTCGTAAACAACATTCGACTTAGACAGAATTTTTAAAATGAATACGGTATCATGCATGAATGATACGAGTGTTTTCTAAATAACTCTCAAATGCTCTCTGGAATCTTCCGCATAATTTCGAATACCTGGGAATTTCAAAGATTCTGACAACTTTTCAATAAGGATATAAGAAAATTTCTGAATAATGATAAACAGATAAACATCTCGAAAGTAATATTTGCATATAAAGAAGTGTTTCAAAAGAAATTCTGACGAGAATGGGATAAATATTTTCTCAATATAATTTCAAATGATATGAGTGTCAGGAAATTTTCTAATAATATATGAATAAGATGAGTATCTCATGAATGACATTTGAGTAATATAAATGCTTTTTACAGGAAGTTCGCTAAATGTATGACCATGATGTGTATTTTTTGAATGACTCCGGAATACTCGAAATTTCATAAATTAATTTCAAATAGTTTCCAATTATCGATGGCATGATGGCAATCGAGAATTTCTGACAAATATTTTAATGAGATGAGGATTCCAAGATATTTCTGAAAAAAATATAAATATGATGGGAAACTGTAAATGATATTAAAATTATATAAAGTTTTCTTGGAGAAATTCTGAGAAATATATAAATGCACTGAGTATATTTGCAGTAACTTCGAAATACTTGAGTGTTTTGTGGAATTCTTTAAATTATTCTGAATACTTGATCGCAATTGAGCATAACTGATATTTGAATAAATGAAATGTTTTAAAATAAATTCTGAAGAATAGATAAATGAGATAAGTATTTTTTTTTTAATTCAATTTTAAATAAGACGTCAATTGTTATGAAGGTCGGTAGTTCGGTGTGCAATTATCCGAATGGCATGAATTTGCGGTGGTGAACTAAACATAAAGTGAATTTACTGCTTTTGTTGGATTTTAACATTTTTTATACACATGTCCTAATGTTCCAGACGGTTTTAAATTGGAAATAAAAAAGTAAACAACATCAATGTTAATTAACTAAAAACAGATATATATTACAAAATCATCCTATAGTTTTTTTTTGTGTAAGGACTGTGCCGGATTACAAACCTAATTTGGTAAAAAAAATCATATTTGTTTTCATTCCTAAGTTATAAGACCTTGTTGTTGTTTACTTTTTTATTTCCAATTTTAATCCGTCTACATTTAAGCATGTGTTTACTAATTTCAAAATCCAATGAAAATGCTAAATTCACGTTACTAGCTGCTAAATTCACGTTATAGAGCTATATACCTCCAAACATGACCATTTTGAAAATTGGCATTTGTTTACTTTTTTATTCCCAATACTGTATATCCAACATATAATGGTATCTTAAGGTCTTAGGTATCTTAAATAAATTCTGAAAAATGTATGCATGAGATGAATAATTTTTCAAAGATTCCGGAATATTTGAGTGTTTTATGGAGTACATTTAAAAATTCCGAAAACTTTAAGCTATTGAGAAATCAAACATATATCGAAAATTTATTTCTAGTGTTCTCGTCTTATATAACATTGAATTAAGACAATACTTATTCATACAAATATATGTTCTAATGTCTCAATTGCTAAAAATTGTACGAAATTTGAAAAAAAATCCATGAAATACTCAAGTATTTCGGAGTCGTTGAAACATATTGCATCTCATTCATACATTCTTTAGAATTTCGTTTAGATAATTGTTTCTATCACTCAAATATCATTAACAAAATACACATTTCATTGAAATATTATTTGGAATCCTCAACTCATTCAAATATTTATCATAAATTCGCAATTGTCATCGAGAATTTAGATTTTTCAAAAAGTTCCATAACATTTTAAGCATTACATAGTCTTAAAAAAATAATCGCATCCATACATTTGTCATATTCTCTTTTAGAAACCCCTCAAATAACATTCACGAGATACTTATCTCAATAATAATTTTCTCAAATTTTCTTTCATCCTCATCTTATTCAAATATTTTTCAGAAGTTCTCAATTGGCGTCAGGCATATTTGGAAATTTTCACAGTAATTATTAATTTACTTAAATATTGCGGAATCATTACTAATCTCAGTTATACGTTCAGCGGAATTACTTTAAAGAAAGTATTTATGTTATTTAAATGTCATTTACTCATCTTATTAATATATTATTAAAATGTTTTGTAGTATCCCCGTATTATTTGAAATTGAATTAAGGTAAAAGTTGTCCTATTCATGCATTCTGCAGAATTTGTTTTAAAACACTTATTTTATGCAAATATCACTCACACTTATCTCCATTTTTTTTTTCAGATATTTTCTAAAATCCTAATCTTATTCAAAACATGAATTTATCAATTGCCATCAAATAAAAAGAATAATTCAATGAATTGCATTAAACACTCAAGTATTCCGAAGTCAATGAAAAACACTCATTATTCATACAATTTTCAGAATTTCCATGAGAAATCATTATATAATTCAAATATAATTTATAAGGTGGAAACCTCATTTCGACTTTCATTATCTATCTTTATTAAAAAGACTTTCAGTCGTTGGTAGGCTCGTCTCTGTCTCATTTTTTATATATTAGAAATATTTTGGAATCCTTATCTCATTCAAATAGTTGTCAGAAATTTTCAATTGCTAACTATAATTCGGATTTTTCAAAGAATTCCATAATATTTCTTATATTAAAGTAATTTAAAAATACTTAAATCATTCATACATTCATTAGTATTTCAACCAGATACACCTGTCGTATATGAATATCATTCACGAGATACTCAACTCATTTATTGTTTTTTCTTTCTAAAATTTTCTTGAATCCTCATCTTATTAAATATTTGTCAGAAGCCCTCAGTTAGCATCGAGTATTCGGAAATATTCAAAGCATTTAATAAATTACTCATAAATTCCGGAGTCATTTTAAAGATTCTCATCCCAGTCATATATTTTAGCGGAAATTCTTTAAAAAAACCACTTATATTGTTCAAATGTCATTTACGAGATTTTTATCATATACATATATTGAACAGAGACTTTCTAGTATCCTCGGTTCAATTTAATTTAAACTAAAAAAATATTTATCTAATTCATACATTCTTCAGAATTTCTTAAATAACACTTCCCGTGTGCAAATATTACTTAATAATGCTTATTAGAAATAATCTAATGTCATAGTCTTATTCAGAAAATTTTCAAAAACTGCCCAGGTATTCAAAAATATGCGAAAGATTCCAGAGAGCATTGAAATATTCAAGAGTTATTTAGAATATTTTCTTTCGTATTTAATTCAGAAATTCTATCTTATTCAAATGCAATTTACGAAATACTCATCTTATTCTTACATTTCTCAATCAAATATTTGTCAGAAATTTTCAATTGCCATCTGGAATTCTAATTTTTTTAAAGAATTCCAGAACATTTTAAATATTTAAGTCAATTTAAAATTTCATTCAGAAACCCTCCTACGCGCGTCTCGATTGTTGAAGACATCTACAATAGTTGGCGTAACGTTCCTGTCTGACCACTTAGAGACGGTTTTACATCAATCCGGAAGCAGCTTGTTTTGTTTCGTGTGACTTTCGAGCTTTTTTCGTATGAAAACAAGGGTCCCTGAGTTACCTCAGGGAAGCCAAAAACCTTCGTAAACATAGGTTTCTCGGGTAAAGGCCTACGTGTCATATGTAGTAGATTACGAAAAATGGATATATTTTCTTCATCCTTGCAAAAATTAAAGGATTCTCTTAATGCTTACAAAACTCCCCAGTGAACCACGTATCGTAAATAATGTGCGGTAAAAATCACATATCCGTACATCTTAAACCAGCATCGCACAATATGACAAAATAAGATGAATAAATGGTAACACAAATTGTATATATTTTTTCACTACGTTTCATTATCGACAATCCTTGTTGAAAACAAACCATGTCGTGAATAGAATAATCTAAGATCGTGCCAAGTTGCACTAACTGACAGATCGTATATTCATCAAGCATACAATGGAATGGAATTGCAGTAAGTTAGCCAAAACTTACTCTTCAAGCTTGGTGTTTTTGACGATGGGCTACTTATGTCGAATTCGTTCCTGAACCTATGCTGGAACTGGCGAAGCCCGTTCTGTATTACAGCTTCAACTCCAACCCGATTCAGGTTCAACCGAACTACAATTTGCTTGACGTTGGTTTGTTATGTATTGATCACCGACCCAGTTCCTAAAAACGGAAACGACATTAGGGATCATTCAAAAAAGACGTCCATTATTTGGGAAAGAGAGGGGTGTCTACGAAAGTGAGATAGTGCGTGTATTTGGTATAGGAAAAAGAGTGACACACGGGGTGGGCTCTAGAAATCCCGAAACATGCATTCATATTGACAAATAATCGCTTTTCTACCATGTATCGCTTGGTTGTTTAGCGATAAAGTATTGGATTCTGAAACCAAAGGTCGCGTGTTCGAGACTGGTTTACAACTTGTTTTATTATTTTCCCCGAAATTTGGTGGCATCGTATGGCTGATCACGGGAAGTCTGAAAAAGTCGTGCGACTTTCCATACATTTTATACGACTTAATTGATTCATACAAAATTATGTATGGCAAAAATTATACCAACCAAAATATTGGCTGGGTCATCTTATAATATTCCCGGTCGAACCAAAAGATTTTTATTTGATACCTTCGAGTACTCATGTTGTCACGGTAAGAAAGGTACTGAAAAAATCTTTCGTAACTTTTCAAAACCAGCTATCTATGTTTACTTTATTCTTTATCAAAAACAAAGCCAGATCAACCTGTTTTGTTGCGTTTTATGTTTGAAACGCTGGCCAAAGACCAAAAGCTTTAGTAATGCAATGTTATAATAGAAATTGAGCGAGCAATCTCTCATTGTTACATAGGTTTTTTTTGTAAAATTCACCGTTATTTGGTCAGATGGAGTAAAGCATCTAGATAGAAATTTAACTTTCAAAAATCACATTGAGGGCATTCAAACCAAATGTATCAAGTGTATAAAATGTCTGTACCCACTTATTTCCATTTGGTTATATGCTGTACCAAGATAAACTAGCCAGAAACAGCTCTGCAAAGGATTCAAAATAGTATTTAATTCTAAAGCTCCCATTATGACAAAGTACACATGAATTATACAGAATGTTCAGTGATGATGCTTTTGAGAAAACGTCGAATAAACTCATCAATAATGTTAGACAAAATCTTTTCTTGTCACGATAGGTGCAATTAAGCTTACATTAATTTATAAGCATTTTGCATTTATCTTATAAATTATTCTCTTCATTTTGAAGGTGTTTTCAGTTTGGTGATTCAAGTGATCAGTTTCTACACTAGGAAAATAAGCAACTCGCCACTGGAGCTCGTTTTCTCTGAGAAATGCTTCACATTGACGTGTTATTCAATCTTCCATTTGTCTCGGTCCCGTGTCCGCAGATAAGCCATTAGAGAAGCATTAGGACGCGTGTCATTAGTTTTTTCGAGATCCCGTATCCTGGACAACGGCAGGAACGTTCCGAACCTCCCAACGAGATGACATACGAGCCATAAAAATCTAACGTTCTCCCACACTTGGAATTTCTGAGCTGAAGTGATGACAAACGACAGGCCACCGGAGACTCCCCGATGTGGCCAGCCTCGTGACCGTGTCATAAACTTCCCATGGCTTGCAGAGCGAGAAGTCACGCCAATTCGTATCTTTGAGGAAAGCATTTTGCATATTTCTTCGAATGGCTGGATTGTGATTCTGAGGAAAGAGAATTATAAAATGTCTTTCTTTCTGGACTGCTGATTTTTTTTCGAACGTGCTAGACGTATTTAGGAACCTGAACGAAAACAAATATAAACAAATACGCGTGTAGACCTCTGGACTCCCGCCAGGAGGAGGTTGCTTCCAGCCCAAGAGAAAGATTCCATGTCGAATCAACGGAATTTTATTGCCGCTCAATAAACGGATTTTCTTCTCCCTCTCTAGAAGAAAGAGAGTACAGACATTGAATTTCGGATCGATCCCAAGTCGTAAAGTAATACGATCTTTTCCAGGGGTTGCATTTCTCCTGTTATCTTCTATGTTTCGCATGCACCTCGTAATTGCACCACCCATAAACGAAAGCCTCCAGCCCACGATTTTATTTGTGCGTTGGCTTTTGGTTAGCTTTCGGTAGTTTTCGAAAATGACCTCTGCCTTGGTTTGGGCAGCATCTTAGTTGACTTTCCTTGGTGCAAATGTTCCGAATATGGAACACTGATACACATTTTCTTTGAAAACTAGGTTGAACTCATAAAACAATTCAGGGCAGTTGCTTTATGAAGGTGATACAATTGTGTCGGAAGGTCAATAAACTGGCATTGGCTGAGGTTCCGAAAAAGGAGCATCTCATTTTGTCCACAGGTCCTTCTACTGTACTTTCATAACGGTAATTTGCGGTGAGAGAAATTGAGCCATTCTTTGTTCAAGGACATCACGAATGTAAGTGTAGTAAATTTGGTGGAACTACATTGGTGTCTGATATACAGAAGTGCAATGCCCATTTTTATGGTGACCTAACCGATGTCTATGTGGAATAAGAGCTGGTAACTATAACACTGTTTTGAAATATGAAATTCTGTCACCTACCACAGGTTGTTATAATCAATATTCGGAAACATTGTTTGAAAAATTGATCGGTACATACGTGTATACTGTTATGAAACACACAGTCAGTCTATTTTCAGCTGATTCTCAATCTCGTTTGAGCTTTAAAAAAGGATGCATAAGTCTATCAAAAATGCTAACCTTTCTGGAAATTTCGTTGATCTGCCAATGTTTCCTATCAAAATCCATTCTGAAAAACCAATGAAAGCATCAAATCGCAGTGGCTAAGTTTGACAAACTTAGTATGGGCAGCATCATGCTCCTCTGCATCCAATCTTACCTAACCGGCCGCAATATGTTCAAAATTGGGTATCACGTATCGTCACCCTTTAGGGTTTATTAAAAGGTAAATTGTGTTATCATGAATTTAGCATACACTCGCGTTATTTCCATTGTTTTCATGAGTGTGAGTAATTTCTGATTGATACTACATATTTTGACATAACTTCGCAATTCAGACCAATTTTTATCATATTTTTATTAACAACTACCGAACAACGAAACATTACATATTCTTTGCAATTGGATTGAGGACCCTATTTTATAAGTCGAGTCGATCAAAAACGACTCGACTGGAGTCACGGTCGACCAAAAACTTCGCTCAACTTGGCTCTGTCACTCGAGTTTACGACAGTTGTCACTCTATGTGACTGGATTACTATGGGAGTCGACGGATGACATCTGAAATATGCATGCTTACTTTGATCGACAATGGCTTCAGACGAGTCACGTGAATTCGCTCGAATTACAAAATAGACCCTTAAATAGACAAATTGTTTCACATATTCACAATCATATATTTGCCAGGGTCATGGTTTTGCGAGCATTTGTGTCACATGGGTTGGACGTGTCTTTATTTTTTACTTGATTTTAATAAATAAAATAATACAGAGGTCTATGAGAGTTTTTTAGGAAGAAGTTTGTTCCTTTGGTTATAAACAACTTAGATGAATACTAGCTCACAGGTTTTTAGCAAAACAGAGCCGCTTATAAGCGACGGTAATTATCACACTTATTTGAAAGCTCAACCACGGCTGTCTAAAATGAACCGTTTATTCTCAAATAAGTTATAGTCTCCTGTGCTCCAGGTATAAATCCGTTCCATCATTTGACATGGGCGAATGTTCGAGACAACGCCTGTGAAGGATCTCACCCTAAGCTTCCATCACAAAGATATTGAACTAAATGTCTGCATGATGAAATTTGAACGTATGCTTCCAATTCTTCTCTAGTGAGGAGAAAGTAACAGATGCAAATTATGATCTAAGTGAAAAACAAAGTCTAAAAATATTACACAATACAAATAATGAATAACGGGCTGTGAAATGGTGAGCCGACAACTAGGAAGGAGCGTCCAACACAGCTCTGGTCCTCACAAGTGCCTACCTCACGCTTCCACGGGTCAAACGATGACAAAGACCGCCAGCTAAGGGTTGCGTACTTAGCTGGTAGTGCAGTCTGGGCACTGTTGTCCTTCTGACATCAGCTAGAGTGAGCTAGGTGCGTCTCGAGCGCCTGTCTACCAAGGAGGTGCGGCTCAAACAGCGTCTGTTCTGGCATCCAGCGGCTGAGTATGAAATGCTGTATCACGTCAGCTACACCTAAGGGGGCAGCCCCACCCAGCGTTGCCAACCTTCCAGATTTGTCTGGAATATTCCAGATTTTCGAGGCCCCATTTTACAAAATCTGGAAGATCCAAATAAAATTTGTAATTAATTTGTAAGGTTTTGTAAATAATTTGTAAGGTTTTCCATATACGAAATGAAAGATCCAGACTTTTCCAGACAAATTTTCAAAATCTACCAGATTTTTGAAAAATTTACTTGACATTCCTGGACCCACTATCGTTATGTAGGTATTGCGACCCTGGTAAGGTAGCATATCGAATTGCTTACCTACCACGAAAAATGGAGAAAGGAGAAATAACGAACGATATTTTCGGCAATCGACCTGGCAACGAAATAAGGACTATGATTGGAAACTCGGTACCTGGAACGTCAGGACGTTAAATGAACCCGGACGAGTGAGCCTTTTGGCTCGTGAATTGCAGAAGATTGGAGTGAATGTGGCTGCTATTCAGGAAGTAAGATGGCCGAGAACTGGAGAACGTGAATTCAGGGCGGTGGATCCCGTCGCAAACACAGTTTTCAAATACAACATCTACCATAGTGACATGGAGCATGGTGTCGGATTCATAGTGATCGGAAAACATATGAGGCGAGTTATGAGGTGGAAACCGATTAATGAACAAATCTGCGTATTGAGGATACGGTGCAAATTCTTCAACTGATCAACATCTATGCATGAGCATTAGCATGAGCATGATTGACCACCCGCAGTTGCTACTCCGTTATTGCAAGAACAGCTGTAATTACACAGGGAACCAACATATGCTACTCAGGATCAATAGCATCTTCAATGTGTAAGTAGTGGTGCTCTCATTATTATAACAAACAATACCGGCGCCGGCTGCGTCCGAATGCAGGTCAATTTGGGAATGGGAGGGAAATGTTGACGTGTTACTTGCTTTATGGAAGCCGAGGAGTCCTCTGCACTTCCACAAGAAAACACTGGGAGTTTGGATATGGGACCTTTCGTTTTGGTTAACGATAAAGATATTATTTTAAATGAATACGTGAACATATACACGGATGATCGATACCGATAGTGCACTTACTATGCGAACCGGACACGATCCGAATTCCGTCGCTCGCCCACAAAGGAGCATGCAGCAGATTCAACGGATCAAACACTACTAACGCGCCGATTTTTTTTTTTCACCCGCACACATTGTTTTTTTTTTCTTCCGAAAAACGTGAACCGGACACAATTGATCCGGATTCCGTCGCTTGCCCTCAAAGGAGCATGCAACAGCTCTTCAACTGATCAACATCTATGCGCCGACAAACGATAAACCCGACGACTCAAAGCATGCGTTTTATGATTGTCTCGACAAGACCTACGGAGAGTGCCCAAAAATGCCGTAAAAGTTGTTATCGGGGATGCAAACGCTCAGGTTGGAAGAGAGGTTTTTTTCCGCCCAATGATTGGTACGGAGGGCCTTCATTTCACTAATGACAACGGCCTAAGATTGATAACTTTCGCTGCAGCTAGAGGGATGGCCTTCAGCAGCACCTACTTTGCACGCAAAGCACACCTGGATGCAACCAAATGGCAAGCTCTGCAATCAAATAGACCACGTTTTGGTGGACAGCCGGCATTTCTCGGATGTCACCGATGTGAAAACCTTCAGGGTCCAAACATCGACTCTGATCACTATCTCGTTGTTAGTAAAATTCGTACACGGTTGTCTACCGTGGCGAACACAAGAACACAGCAACCGTTGCGTTTCAATATCCAGAATATCAACAGAAGCTGTAGTAGACGAGTACCGCCGGAAGCTTGATGAGCGGATTATGGGATACAACGTAGGCGACAACCTCAACAATCTGTGGGAGTCTATCCACGGTGCGATGAGCACAGTTGCGCGAGAGGTGATAGGTGCTGCTCAGACGACCTAGAAATGGTTGGTTTGATGAGGAGTGCCCAGTGTTTAGATTTTGATCCGAATAAGCCGATCGAACCATATTCGGAGAGTGCAACAGTTCGCGAACCATATCAGTTCGTAGCACATCGCAATCGGAGAGCCCTATGAATGTAAACATTTACTCTCTCGTTTGGTACGTGGCACGAGAGCGTTCATGAGTAGCAACTCTCACAGACTGCAACAGTATCGAGCCGTCAAACAAAAAAAATCCTCACTGGGCTACTGGGTGTTTCGTGTTGTCCGTTGCCTAATGTTAGTGATCATTCAGTCTGTGCAGCCAATGTGCTGAAGACGGTGTAAATTGTGTTTCTAAATGGGATTAAATTATGGCTCGAGAGTCAATGATCGTTAAATTTTCCAAAACCTGGGAGTGCCAGAATGTGACGGATGAGAAGAATGTTGCCAGATGCCGGATGTTAGTGTCTGGTATCCAGCAGAATAGAGAGCGATACAAGGAAGATAGAGCAGCTGAGAAACGAATTTACTGAAGAAAGAAAAAGCAGTATGAAGAAGATATCATTACTGAGACGCAAAACAGCATGGAACAAAACGATATGCGGAGATTTTACGAAACTGTCAATGGCGTACAGAGAAAAACAGCGCTGTCTCCCGTCATATGCAATGACCGTGAGGGTAACTTGCTGACAGACAAAATCTTGATGGCTGCCAAGTGGAAAGAACACTTCGAGCAATTGTTAAACGGAGAGAACACGAGGGCGTCTGAGAACATATAAATCATAAGCAACGATGGACATGCTGTGGAGCCCCCGACGCTAGATGAGGTTAGAAGAGCGATCAAGGAGTTGAAAAACTGTAAGGCTGCTGGAAAAGACGAGCTCCAGACCGAACTTTTCCAGCACGGCAGGGATCAGCTGTGCGAAATACTGCACCGTACTCTGTTAAGGATATGAGAGGAAGAAAGATTGCATGATATCTGACTGAAGGGCCACATCTGTCCTCTGTATAAAAAATTCGACAGACTGAAGTGTGCCAATAACAGAGGAATTATCCTGCTGAATTCGGCGTACAAAATCCTGTCGCGCAGCCTGTTTAACAGACTGAGACCGCTCGAGGAGTCCTTCGTCGGCGAATATCAAGCTGGTTCTCGTGAGGGCCGTTCGACAACGGACCAGATGTTTAGCTTACAAATGATCCTAGATAAATTCCGGGAGTATAACTTGCACACTTACTATTTATTTATTGATTTCAAGGCGGCGTACGACTCAGTGAAAAGAAATGACCTGTGGCAGATAATGTCTGAACATGGTTTTCCGGCGAAACTAATTTGGCTGACGTGCTAAGTTGGATGGATTGAAATCAAGTGTTAGGATCGCAGACGAGGTGTCAACCTCATTCGTGATCTTTGAGAGTTGAAGCAGTGAAACGCACTTTCAAATTTACTATTCAACATTGCACTCGAGGGTGCTGTTAAGAGATCTGACGTGCAGATAAATGGCACTAATATCACTAATATCAGGCTTGGTGATATAGGTGCTGTAGTGTTTGATGGAGATGTGTTTGAAGTTGTGGAAGAATTTGTGTACCTTGAGACATGTGACGTGTTGCGGCTACGCAAAGAGCCTCTCACGGACTACATAACCAGCTTAGGTCCCGCAGCTTGCAAACGGAAACAAAATTCGGCCTGTATAAAACATTGATTCTTCCGGTGGCTCCTACGGGCACGAAGCGTAGACGTTGAAAAAGGCAGACCGGAAAGCTTTCGGTGTTTTCGAGCGTAAAGTGCTGCGGACAATACTCGGTGGGAAACTCGAAAATGGTGTGTAGCGCAGACGCATGAATCACGAGTTGTATCAAGTGTACAAAGATGCGAATATTATCAAGCGTATAAAATACGGCAGACTTTAGTGGGCTGGTCACTTAGTGCGAATGGCGGAAGAAAAGATTGCGAAAATAATATTCAGCAGGAATTCAGGTGGCTTCGGGGAAGAGCACGAACAGTAAGCTGTATTTCAATCTTAAGACACAAAAGAATTAATCAAAATACTTTGAGATTCCAATACTTTTCTGCCTAAATGTGAACCATCCGTACATTTAACCGCCAGCAATGCCAGAGGGGTGAATTATTAATTCTAATTTTTCATCACTGCGTCCATGCCCAGCTTAAGCAGTGTAGTCAAGCATTGCGAGCCTGCTGACAGTGCCGTCTCGCATTCATCACGTATTGCAGTGCATTTGCACAGATTCGACCCATTCATTCCAAGTTAGACATCATTGTGAGATATCTATAACTTAATTTCAGTTTTTATGTCAGAGCCCGGTCCGTGCCTCTCGGTGCCCCTCTCTGCTACATTCGTTCACTGTACGTACGTTACTTACACATCTCGTTGAGACATGCTTTATGACGCTGTTTCTATGATTCCATTCTTCCGAGCTTGGAACGTTCAAATATGTAGGGTAGTCGTTCTACCCTCGAAACTATGGTTAAAATGGGATGTAGATCTTTAACAGCGGAAGTGAACTGCGGAAAACCGACGCTGCTGCCATTTATCAGGGGTTATTTTACAGCTCAGTTTTATGGGTTTCAATCTCTTTTATTTTTGCTATGATGATACGAATCAGAAAATGATAAAACTCTTTGAAATGGAAACAGTCTCTTCCGAAGCGTCCCTTATCTTGGGTGGCATCTGTAATGTGTCGTCAGGCTTCCTCGTCAGTTCAATTTGAAGATGCTCTCATTTTGGCCGTGAACCACATCGAACCCGGAAGCAATTATTTATCTCCCTGAGAAACTGCTCAAGGATCGCTTTCCACCCGTTAATGGGCATCTGGAATGGAAGATGAAGACGAATCAAACAATCAGCACCCAGAAGTGGTGTGTTTACGACAAAAGGTGAGAAGATACGCTAGGTCAATAGGCTGAACTGGGATGGGTGGATTTTGAATGGTTTTTTATCAATGAAGGTGGCTACCACAATAGAGATGCATTCTTGGTCAAGATGTTTCACAGTTGCAGCTATTGCATTCTTGTTGAATGTTATTGTCCCAATTTCGTGGATAAAATTTATGACTTCCAGCTTAAGCCGTAGACGCAGTTAAAAATTAAATGCTTTTCAAAGGATTTTACGTTGGGACAATAATCCGCATTGAAAAAAGGTTCGAATTTTATGTATGTAGAAGCAGAACTTTATAAAATATTTTCTGTTTGACGCTCAGAAGTCACTTTTTTATTCAATTTCTAATGCGTTAACTTAACAGAAAATATGGTACTAGTTAAGTTAACAAGTTACCAGTTACCAAGGACGTGGCCAGAATTTTTATCAGGGGAGGGCGAATGATCTCTAAAGCAATTTTCATCAATATTCTACAGTATGGTAATTTTAGACACAATCTGCACATATGGTTAAAGCTATCAGTCGCCATAACTGCCAAAGTTATAACGCAACAACTTTGGCTGATACACATTGGGTGGGACGAAGAAGTTGCCAATGAAATGCAGACACTTCTTCTTTTTCTTCTTAGCATTACGTCCTCACTGGGACAAAGCCTGCAACTTAGCTTAGTGTTCTTATGAGCTCTTCCACAGTTATTAACTGAGAGCTTTCTATTCCAAAGTTGCCATTTTCGCATTCGTGTATCGTGTGGCAGGTACGATAATACTTTATGCCCAGGGAAGTCTAGGAAATTTCCATTTCGAAAAATTCCTGGACCGACTGGGAATCGCACCCAGACACTTTCAGCATGACTTTGCTTTGAAGCCACGGACTATTTTTTCCTTGTTCTAAACTCATCCGGTCTAATGACACGTACGGCCCAATGACCCATTCAGCCTAACGTACTTCGACCTAACATACTTTGTCCTAATGACCCAGCTCCCTGAATTCATTCATTCTGAGGTAACTACTAATTCTGCTGGCAAGTAGTAATAACTTTCGATAGATATTTTGCAAGACACGTTGTGGATTTTTGAATAAATCTTATAATGATTTTTTGCAGATTGATATGACTTAAGGATATGTATCATAATGCAAATTTTGGTTATTGTCAATACTGAAGACGAACTTTGAAAAATAAAATTATCAATCATCGTAACAAGCTATTTAATTATGAATTTATTTTCCGTCTTTCCTTACTTTATGACACTCCAAGGTACGTTTCTATCGCCTTATCGGTCATAAGTAAACGCCAAACAAAATGACACACCGTAAAAGTCATACCCAGCAAATCACATTTTCGTCTGCTTGAATCGTTTCTATTATTCCACATTGTTGGCCTCGAATATCCGCCCATCGTTGGACAGATTACTCGCGTTCCTCGTACATACTGCTCAATCCACTTTAGCTGGGTAATTAACTTATTTTTCAGCCCGTTGAGCCCTCCATCAACTGAAAATCACATACAAACAGGAGCATGTGGACGACAATCGGTGAGTTGGCTTTCCAAAAATGAGATTTAGGAACAGACGAGTTAATTCCCAAATTGGTTCCATCTAGCTTTGTTCCACTGTAAAGTGAGGACGTTTTAACTAACTGCGACTAACTGGAGATAAATGGCATTAGCAAGTGCTTCAAATAGTTTCACTTACGTTTAGTTCGCAGATGAGAACCGCTTTTCACTCAAGTGGAGAAAAATAATTGCAGGAACTCATCACGGTTAGAGCAAATATTTGTAAGGACCCTTTTTGCGATATTGTTTACTCTATTATTGCCATCAATTCCCGTCAATCTTGGTGCAAATATCTCATATTTATTGACAAAATGGGTGATATTTAGATTCTAGAGGTCATAAACTTTTCATTTATTTTTTGTTCATTATAGAGGCTCTAAATTATTTCATTCACTCGCCTCTTCAAATTAATACATACTTAAACAAGGATGTAATTTTAAAAATATTGCAGCGGGATCTTAAAATTTCAAGGGACACCCTTGGATTAGCTTCAGCTTAGGTCATTTTATTGAAACAATGTTGGCCTAGTGGTCTTTGGGGAATTGAAAACGTTTGATTTTTTCCAACGTTTCGGTTGGTTTGGAACTTTTTTCAAGGTTTTCTAGTCAAGATGGCTTTACTCAAGTGTAATGATCACAATGGTCGAAGATATAAATATAGGACACCAAATTCCAGACTGCTTGCTAGGTAGGAGATTGTCCACATCACGTTTATAACCAATCGAACTTAATCCATTCCGTTAATTCGACATGACATTTTTGAGTTTAGCAAAGCGTTGTGATTTAACCCTTGAAAAACTAGCGTTTTAATTTCCCCTAAACTCTGCTTAACAAACATTTTTTCATTGAGCGAAATCCTCAAAACTCCTAGCATGCTCTTGGTTAGATTGTTCCTATCTGATTCCTACGCAAGATCCTGTGGATTCTTAGCAAGTTTCTTCAGAATTTCTTCAGTGGCTAACATTGGACACCTGAAGATTCTTATCAGGCTCTTGGATTTTCATAGCGGGATCAAACTTATGCATCATTTTTATTATCTTTTCAAACCGGTTCCATCGTTTGCTAGACACCGATTTTCAGCATTTGCTGGCTGGTTTTTACGCTCAAAATATGTGCCTGTACATCATACTTGCGACGGGATTGATGTGCGGTAGACAGAGAGACTTGAGAGACAGTAGGTCCACTCATAGGATAAACAAATATAATACGCCCCCTCCTTCCTAAGGAAAAACTGCTCTATTGCAGTAGCAAATGCATTACTCCTGCAGTTTTTGGTGTCAAAGTGTTATCTACTTAGTTGGTCATGCTCTGCATACAACTTTCTCTAGCCAGGTCGCTTCTAAAAAGAGTACAAGACGTTTCCGGTAATCGGTCCAAATCTTGATGTTTCAAAACAAACTGGGCAATATGCCCCTCCCATAGAATTGATTATCGGACTTGAAATTTTACGCCAAAAAGCTGATATTAGATATATTTTATATTTTTATTTGTTGTTCATATTTCTCAAGGATCTAATATGCGCAACATCATTTTTTCGCGAATATTTAAGATATGTTATGTCACAGATCGCTGTGATATGCTAAATCTAGAGAGGTCTTTTTGGTTTATTCAAATTGGTGAACTTCTTGATGGCCGACGTCATTTCGGAATCCAAGATGGCGACTTCCTATTTGTAAAAATCACTAAACAATATAGGTATTTACGCGACGAAAACAATGAGTAGAAGGCGTTTCATAAATTCCTAGATATCGATTTCGAGCAATCATTCAACGGTCCCGTTTCAAAACTATTCTTATTCAACCCATGTATTCAAGTGGTTTGCACTCCCTCTTTTTACACTCCAAATTCCAACTTACGCTCCGTCTTTTGACGCTCCAATCATTTTTGAAATTCCCCAGTTAGGGGCGTTGTAGCTGTACATTTTCACGTGATATGTGTCATATTTCCTAGACCACATAGAAAATTTAAAAGCGTTGTTTAGAGGAATGACATAGCTTTCATTTAGAGCTTAAACAAATTTGGTGATTATTTTTAAATTGGCCACCATCTTGAATTTCGTTTGAAAACCCATTTTCACAATTAGTTTTCAATCGTTGTTTTTTTTTCCTCCAGTCAAGTAGATAGAAGTATTATTTTGAGTGAAAAAATCTGGTGGTCCTCTTGGATTTTGACGCCATCTTGATTTTTAGAAGTAGAATGAGTTGTTCGCCTTGAGAATTGGTTAATAACTAATAAGACTGAGAAACAGGCTCTTTTCCTGTAAAAATGTAACTCCATGAAAAAGAGTAATAATAATAAAAAGAAGACGAAGCATTACCTGTTGGTATTAGCACTAGCCTCGAAATTCAGCATTTTTCTACTTCTACTTCTACTTGGCATTAACTTTCTCACTGAAACTGTGCCTGCTTCTCAGCTTAGTGTTCTTATGAGCACTTCCCACAGTTATTAACTGAGAGCTATCTTTGCCAAAGTTGCCATTTTCGTTTTCGTATATCGTGTGGCAGGTACGATTATACTCTATGCCCAGGGAAGTCAAGAGAATTTCCGTTGCGAAAAGATCCTGGACCAACCGGGAATCGAACCGATACACCTTCAGCATGGCTTTGCTTTGTAGCCGCGGACTCTAACCACTTCGCTAAGGAAGGCCCTAGTCTATATACTTAAACAGTTCAAAATGAGATACAGTATGTCCACTCTTATATATGTTGATGCATGAGCAATTCTCATTGAAACCTGGTCGCCAGCAGCACACGTCGTTTGAATTCCCATATTTTGTCACAGATTGCTAGTCCTATATGCCAAAACTAGTGAGGTCGTTTCGGTTTATTCAAATTGGTGGACCTCTTGTACGCCAGCTAGCTAAATAGTTTGCGAAAAAGCCCATTTTTTTTATTAATTTTAGGTACTTCTTCACGTGATAAGTGTCATATTTCTTTTGGAACATTTAGAGCATGAATTTCGTCAGAAAACCAATTTATCACCATTTGCGCACCGCTCACCACGTCATTTTTTGTACAACAAAGAAACAAGTTTTCAATCTGGCTGTCAACTTGCATTTCGACGCCATCTTGATTTTTATTAGTAGAACGAGTTGTTTGCTTTGATAATTGCTCAATAACTTATTGAGCTGAGAAGCAGGCTATATTCCTGTAAAAACGTAACGTCATGAAAAAACAGAACAATAATAGTAAGAAGAAGACGAAGCGTTTTTGCACTAGCCTTGAAATTCTGCATGTTTAGAGCTAATAAGTTGAAAAACTCATTCTACTATTCAAAACCAAGATGGCATCAAAATTCAAGATGGCTTCCAGATTTTATATCAGAAATTTATAGAAAATTAATTTATTTCTTGAAGTTTTAAAAAGGGACTTCGGACCCCGATTATTTTTAGCGACGGGGTCAAAGCAACCAGCACGACTTTCATACACAATTTTGCGAAAAAATATATCAGTTCACTGTTATTCTAAAAAAATATAATGTGTTATTAATTCTACATTGATTAATTGGATATTGAATCATTTCTAGGGTCAATTAATTAAAAAAAAAAAAACATAGATATAAAATTACTATCTCCTTAAAAAGCCATATTTTAGAAAAAAATATGCGGATTCGGCTTGTATTTTTAACAAAATTGATTTTATTTCACTTGTATAACGATGTACAACATAGTTACAACCTTTAAAATGGTTTTAAATTTTATTTGGTATAAATTACGGGTAGTGGTTTAACCCCACTTGCGCAATTTTTACAACTGAAGCATATTTTACATTTTTGTTAAATCATGGACGGATAATTTGTCATGTTTTTTACAAAAATATCAAAATTTTATTATAAGCATCTGTTAAATTTCTATCCAATTCAATATCGACGGTCAGGAACTTTGTTTTTGATATTTGTTATGACCAAATCATATGAATATCACCCTAAATGCTTCGGGATGACAAAAATCGTGTGTTTATGGTAAAAGGATGGTGAACTTTTGAGAAAACCGACATTTTCGTGCCAAACTGAAGGTGTTTCGTCTAATCCCGTCTTCCCCTACACATCGTGTAAAACTACTTCAACTACTTCAAGCTCTTGCTCAATTACTTGAAGCGTTGCATCATGGTGATGGTTTACACAAATTTGCGACAAATCTGGTACCGTAATCCGGGGTATCATTGATCAGCGGGGTAACATTGATCGGAATGGCTCACCTCGTAATAAGTTAGTATCATAATTTATTGATGAAACATTTCCAAAGTATGAATGTTGCTTCTCTTTCTTATATTTATGAGCTATTAAAAATTAAGATTTTTGCAAAAATTGCGTTAACTTTATGCGTAAATTTGTCAAGTTTGCGATACAATGATTTCAATGGTTAAGGATGACACTACCGAAGATTCATGTCTCACATAAGTTCTGCAAGCAATATGAGCAAGGAAAATGCGGTTCTCACTAAAAATGGCATCGCCAAAAACGATTCCGCTTTCAAAACTTTTTCAAGTATGTTCAATTAAACAACATTAACGAATTACTGAGAAGAACGTAAAAACCCCTTAGGAAATTGCCTACCTTTAGGCGTATTCCGCTGTTCGAAGTGTTTTTAATTTTAAAATAACTCAAAAAGTAAATGAGATGTAAGCGTTTGGACATCATATTCAGCTTCAGGGGCCATGATTTAAGTAAATAACGACATTTTACATAAAACCGAACGTTGTTTACATGGATGATCAATTTTACCCCATATCAGCTAAATGAAAAAATCACATAAAACATTTTCGTAAACATGCTTAAATCTTTCAAAAACCAAAATACAGTATACAGTCACGAGCTATTGGTGGCAGTACTAGTTTTAAAAATATAAAACTCGAAACATTTGCATTTTTGAATTCAATATTTGAAAAATTTCCAAAAAACTGATCAATGTTACCCCGGATTACGGTATTGCTTTTTTTCTGTGTATAATATACAAACGATCAGTGACATTAAATTGGAGTTCTAAAGATTTGTGCCGGTGGCGGCATGGGTTTCAGCGAGAGTTACTCACATATAGAGTTATTCTCAGAGATTCAGTGAACAAAAAAGTACTGTCAAAACTGTAGTGAGTGTGATGATCATGCATGGACTGCTACTACTTTCATACGACGGAAACATTCAAGCGGTACAGAAATCAAATGTCATATGCGACTGTGATATTTTTTTGCTGATTTGAAAACGTCATGGTGGGAATGAAATACACTAAAGTTTTTGCACGTTTTCTTTTTACACGGATTTTTTTACACGACTTTCGAAATTTACTCGGTACTTTTTTTTTTGCACGGAATTCGGAATTATCACGGTTTTTTTAATTATTGACATGGATTTCGGAATCAACAGGCTTTTTTCTTATTTACACGGATTTCAGAATTAACATGGTGCTTTTTTCATGGATTCCAGAATTAACACGGTTTATTTTTACACAGATTCCGGAATTAGCACGGTTTTTTTTGCGCGGATTTTTTTTGCACGGCACGGGGAACCGTGTAAAAAAGACCTTAGTGTACTGTGTTAGAAAAAACATGTATTGTCAATATGAAATCTGCTACGATGCCGTAATTCAATATTAAGATGGTTATGCCACTCCTTTCTCGAAAATATGGCATAAATTTTCTTCTTCCTCTATGCTCTACCTTCTCACTGAAATTTGGTATACATTTTCTGTTAAGCGTTGCTTTGAAGTTTAATAACCTGGCAAAATTTTTTCAATATAAAATAGAAAATGTTTTCTTACAAACTCGATGAAAGGTTGCCCATAAATTACGTCACGCTCCCTGGGGGAGGGGGAGTTGAGGAAAATATTACGATCCATACAAATTTTTTGACTACCGTAATACGGGGTATCATTGATCAGCGGGGTAACATTGATCGGAATGACTCATTTCGTTAAAAGATCGTATCATCATTTATTGATGGAACATTTCCAAATCACGAATGATGCTTCTCTTTCTTATTTTCATAAGCTAAAGTAAGTGACGATTTTTGCGAAAATTGAGTTTACATTTAGTGTAAATTTGTCAACTTTTTGAAACAATGATTTCAATGGGTAAGGATGATACTACCGAAGATTCGTGTCTCACATAAGTTCTGCAAACGATATGAGCAAGGAAAATGCGGTTCTTACTAAAAAATGGCATCGCCAAAAACGATTCCGTTGTCAAAAATTTCATAAGTATGCTCAATTAGGCAACATTAACGAATTGCTGTAAATAATATAGAATTCCCTTAGGAAATTGCCTACCTTTAGGCGTATTCCGTGGTTCGAAGTGTTTTTAATTTTAAAATAACTCAATAAGTAAACGACTTGTAAGCGTTTTGCCTTCATATTCGGATTCGGGGGCCATGATTTAACTAAGTAACGATATTTTAAATATAACCGAACGTTGTTTACATAGGTGATCAATGTTACCCCATATCAGCTAAATAAAAAAATCACTTAAAACATTTTTTTAAACATGCTTAAATCTTTCAAAGAACAAAATGCAGTATATAGTCACGAGCTATGGGTGGCAGTACTTGTTTTAAAAATATAAAATTTACGACATTTGCATTTTCAAACGAAATATTCAAGAAATATTCAAAAAAAATGATCAATGTTACCCCGGATTACGGTACTATTATTTTGAGCGATTTTTCCTGTGCTTAACTTTTCAACCGGTACTGTGGAAAATTTCAAATTTTGTGACAATGAAATTGATCATAAGTTGCGGTCAAAATTTCATGCCGATTGCTCATAGGGAAACAAGGTGACAGCATATCCAATTTGAGTACCGTCGGTGGGGGTGACAATGGGTCTGGGGGGTGAGATTGGGTCAAAACGGAAAAATATGATTTATTAAATATTTCAGCTAATAACGGCGATATTACTAAAATTAATAATTCATATGTTAGGGAACATATTATTACACATAATTCATCACAATATACATTTTTAGAAATAGTAGTTTTTGTTTACTATATCAATAAACTTGTATGTTGGAATAAGATAAAATTTACAACATTAAATTTCTCCTGTGCAAAGTATCATGCATGTACCTTAACCTCTACCGTTATATTAGTAGAAGGTTTAAAGTCTTTTCATTACACTTCACATGTATTTTCCGGAATGTATTTGAGTTTTCAACAAAAAATTTATTTTTTTCGGTACGGTGTCTAAAACATCAAAAAATGGGGGTGAGATTGGGTCAAGCAAGAACTACAGTAAATGAAATTGCAAGTCCACTTTTTTGACATTTTACGGTGCCGGTAGTTCTCATTTTCATTAAGATGTGTTTATTCTTTCTAAATACAGCATCTCTGAAACATCAAACTAGTCTACTTGAGGATTCCGTACATTGAATAACAATACAACGCATTTTGACAACTTCTCAATCCAGCAACTGTGTTCCATGCGCAGCAACATAGTAAAATTTTATCAAATGGATTGTTTTTTTTTTTTAATTCAATTATTTATCAGTGTTTTCATATTATAGAAACATCTCCTGGAAGTACAAATGAGTTGGAACACTGAAATATCGTGATTATGACATCAACATCTGCCTGAAATGTATTGATCGTGGAATGTCGCTCCGAAATTTAACTATTTGCGAAGAATTAAAATAATTACTGTTTCAGTACACCTTTGGGGAAACTCAATAGGCTTCATGGTAATGGGGATGAGACTTTGAAGACAATTCGAGGGAAAAAAATAGAAAATTTATGTAAACTTGACGATGAATGTTGTTTTTACATATTTTTCTCATAGCTCTTCAATTGTTTGGTATAATCGTTCTTTTAAGTGGGTTTATCATACTTGTGAAACATCTTAGATATCTTTTCATCTTGTTTGCATCGTATTTCATCAATACTCTTCAGCTGTGAATGGTTTTGCAACCACATTATCAAAAACAAGTTATTTCAGTTACAGTGATCCTATGTCACCCTCTCTATGGGGTGAGATTGGGTCATTTTTCATTCACTTGTGGGGCCGCTGTGAATAAATATTTTTCTTTAATGTTTTGAACAGTTGTTAATGTACCATCAAAGTACTTACACACCAAATTTGAAGTTTATTGGAGTTAAATTGCGATAGTTATTCAATAAATAATTCGTACACATCCCTTTTTGACCCATTGTCACCCCCAACGACGGTATTTTGTATGAAAATCGGCTTTCAGTAGTATTATTCTGAACACAGTTGTATGTTAGATATTCAATTATATTAATTATATTTCCATTTTTTCCTTTTCTTTTTTTCCTGACATTACGTGCCAAGCGAGTTAAAACTTATCACTTAGCCATCTTAGTGTTCTTAGTGTTCAAGTAGCAAGCACGATGATTCAAAGCTCTGAGAAATTGATAACAGCATTTGAATTGATTTATGCACACTCAACCTGAGGTAGCACAAAACGTACACAATCAACGCAGAAAGTATTTACGACTAAACAAAAATCCGAAAGGCACTTTTGTCTAAAAATGTTGGAATGTCCATTTCGCATGTTAATTTAGGTTTATCTGATTGAGGAAGAGAATCTAAAATTGATTTGAGTGAGTATGTTGAACTTTCAAATTTAACCTTTCGGTCGCCGCGCGAATTTTTGTAACGTGAGTAGTCACGCGTTGTACTTTGTACAACACTCTTGGTTTTGCGAATGTCACAGGAGTCTGACCACTTAGAAAGAGGAAGTCTTCGGCAAAATTGTTCAGTAGCTCAAGGGCTATCATTATTTTAGCCAAAACATTCGGAATTTCGTAACTAGGCGGCGCTAGTGAGTATGAAACTTTTGTTTCGAAGATCTCAGGATCCTGATCACTTAGATAGATGGCGTCTTCGGCAAAGTTGTTCGTTAACTCAAGCACTATCATTGTTTGAGCTAGTTGATTCAAAATGTTGCCACCAGGCGGCGCTAGTGAGCATAAAACATTTGTTTCGCAAATATCTCAGGAACCTGATCACTTAAAGAGGTGGCGTCTTCAGCAGAGTTGTTCAGTAGCTTAAATTCTTTCTATGTTTAATCGTTAAAGTTCGAGATTTTGTAAAATAATGGTAGCCCCTGAGCTTCTGAACAACTTTGCTGAGGGTGCCTGTCTAAAAAGTCAAGAGCCTGCAGCATCCGAAAACAAAAATTTCATGCTCACTAGCGCCGGCTGGTGGCAAAATAGTACTTGAGCTACTGAACTACTTTGCCGCAGACACTATCTTTCTAAGTGGTCAGGCTCCTGATAAATCTACAAACAAAAGTTTCATGCTTACTAGTGCCGCCTAGTGGCAAAATTTTTAATTAACTAGCTCGAACAAAGATAGTCCTTAACTTACTTAACAACTTTGTCGGAGACGCCATCCTTCTAAATGTCAAGATCCTGAAATGTATGTGCAAAACAATAGTAAAACTTCCATGCCCACTAGTGTCACCTAGCGGCCAAATTCCGAATTAAATGAGGTACCATCGGATAGCGCCTCACCTCCAGAACAACTTAAATCTGCTTTTGATATACATAATAATGTGGTTTTGCTCAGAAGGTTCAGAAACACGATACATGAGTACAGATTACCTAAAAATCGTTAGAACAACTTGATCTTTTTGCTAATGTACATACATATAATAAGAAGGGTTAAGGCGAAGTAGGCCGTCATTGAAATTTATACGCGTCGTTGATGATAATGAGAGATCTACAGAAGCATGAACATATTTTAAGAAAAAAAATCCGTTAAATCTGTAGAAAAAATAAATTATTTTTATAATGTATATTCAGAAAACAATCGTGTGATCAGTTGATGGCTTGATGGTAAAAACAAAATGAAATACACTAAAGTCTTTTTTTACACGGTTTTTTTTTGCACGCTTTATTTTTACACGGCTTTTTTTACACGCCTTTCGGAATTAACACGGTACTTTTTTTGCACAAAATTCGGAAATAACACGGTTTTTTTACTTATTTACACGGATTTCGGAATTAACACGGCTTTTTTTTCCTATTCACACGGATTTCAGAATTAACACGGTACTTTTTCCACGTATTCTAGAATTACCACGGTTTATTTTAACACAAATTCCAGAATTAGCACGGTTTTTTTTTTGCACGGAATTTTTTTTGCACGGCACGGGGACCGTGTAAAAAAAAACCTTAGTGTACAATTAAACATAAAAATTAATAATAAGAAGTAAGAAGATACAATTCGGAACAGCAAATTTGAAAATAAATTTTATGAACAAATCAAAATAAATTTTCTAAAACTGAAATAAGAGTAGTGAAAGTAAAATTCTTTCAATGTCAAATTGAAAAAATACGTGCTAATTTAAAAAATCCAATGACAATTGGAATTGTCAAGTTCACACTGTTAGAGCCCCTCATGTCATGGCCCATACATTTTTTAAGCATTCATATAAGAAGTGCGACAGATGTGTGAGGGGGTGGGTTTGTCGAAAAGTGATGGGCTTGAATTAGGCTCACTTTTTAAAAATTATAATCACTTGGTTAAGGTTTCCCACACTGCTCCTCTTTGGATAGACCTGTGGGCTTAGAAAGGGCAAGAAATGCTGTCTGCATGTGGTGACCAAAACCAAATGATTAAAACTATGGTCTCATCATTCGCTCTGACCGTGTCCGAAACCGCTAGCTCGATGGTATATGCTGCACATCGGATAGCATTAATTGTAGCTCGGTTAATTTCTTCCTCGAGAGAATAGGAAATAGTCAAAATCGATTCCCTCCGGCACGATATATTTTTGATATTCGGTTTGAAGCTCCCGTACTGCAGCCAACATGTTAGCACCATTGTCGCAGGTTACTGTGATTACCTGCTCGAGCTTGATGTTGTACTTAGGCAGGGTTTCTACTATTTTACTTTTGAGGAATTGGGCAGTCTGTCGTTCCTTAACATCAATCATACCTAAAATATTGAAAAAAAAGTTAAATTTTGTTTACTTCAAACGTTTTAAATTAAATAACCGAGTGTAGAGGCTACCACCTGTTTGTCCTTTGAATATTGCGCGCTTTGGCAGCGTCCATTTATTACGTAACGCTAAAATTGGAAATTTTTGACCCCCTCCCCCCCTCCGTAATGATTTTTGTATGAAAAATTTCAATTTTTTGTATGAGTCGTAACGCTTGAGCCTCCCCCCTCCCCTAGAGCGTTACGTAATTTGTGGATGCCGCCTTATACAAAACAAATGCCATCCACGCCTTGATGCGGTATCAACTTTCAACGACGGAGGCTGGTGTTGAACTTGATCCATCAGCTCTTGAGTAATATGTGATGCTGCATTGGCCACGCATCTTTGCAACAGGTTTTGAGACAATCGTATGCCTGTTCAATAAATAGAAAAACATAGGTAAAGTTAGTAATGATTTATTCGTCTCTTCATAGATTTTTTATTAGACATTAGACACACAAACTTACCTGTTGCCGCACACAGTGGATCACAAAGCATCCTGAATCCTTTCCAGCCAAGAACAGCAAAAGGCAAACGATTATCCGTCACCAGTAAAATTAGCGCCTCAATGATTGTCCTTCGATCGATAGCTACTATACGCTTTTTGGGGGTTCAAAGTTTTTTGGTGGTCGATTTTTTTTATCGTAGAAGTATCTGATGAAATTTCCGCAATCATATCGCGCGACATGTTAAAAATATTTACATCCACTTCTAGCACTTATGCTACACCAAACTCCGCTGTCCTCGGTGACGACACACTCGCCGACAATATCGCGGAGTTTCCGTTTTCTCGGGCGGATCTGGAACTGTTGGGACAGCAGCACTTGAAGTATCCGAGTTGTAACTTATACAGAAAAAAAAATCCGTTCTCGTATCCGTGAACAGCAGACGTGAACTCGTCAACAAACAAAAATACCCGTGAACTAGATCAAACAGATCATTTATGCGTAAACATGATGGTAGTTCATGGTGCATTTTTGACAGTTCACGTTTCCCAGAACTCTTTTTTGAGCTTGTAGATTTGCATCCATTCTATCGGAACTGTTTTAAAATCGTTTCCAAATAGTCCAGTTATAGCAAACACTGTCGGATGCCACCGTCACTGAAGTATATCACAACAATCAACATTACTACACTTTTGACGTTTCCACACTCCGTTTGTTGCGAGTCGTCCACACACGGAAAAATTGAGAAACAGAATCTGGATTTAAATATTGATGAATAGTTGAGTTGAGTTGAAGTTGAAGTAGAATGAGTTTTGCAAGGAAACTTAAATAAGAAAATTTAAATATTTTTGTTCGGAAATATAACTTAAAAATAACAAAATAGTAAGTTAGGAATAAATAATAATCGGATGGTATTCAAATAGATGTTGGTATATTTTTTGCTCCGTGTGTACGACATAATATACTAGATGGCTTTTTCATCGCTGAATAAAATTAACAATACCTGTAGCGTGGAATAGCAACATGAATTTTATCTGGCCAACATTAAATTGATTGAACACATAAACATTTACATGTTTTAGTAAATGTATGGTTTGTGATATTATTTTGTTTTTTTTTTTACCATTATAACCGTTTATTTCAATTGCTTGCCGGTTTATCTACTACAACCGTAGAATTATTTGCTCATAAACATGAATTTATTAATAAAAGACTTCGCCTAATTGTAGGCGTAAGAATGTATCGAGAAACTCCAAAAACTTGCCTAGAACAAACAAAATTGTGATTGCCGTTACCTATATTCATTTTGCATTCTCGTCGTGTAAGACATTCTTTTTCGTACGATCCTTTTTCATGTCATTTAATACATTCATGGCTGCGGTGAGAATGTATCAGTAGCAACCCGACTGTCACATATGAATGTTTTGAAATATTCCGGACACGAATGTAACAGTGGTTTCTGCGATCGTGTGTACATGCAAGGTACATGTCACCAGCACTACTTAAAAATTGCTGGAAAATATAAACAAAAATCAGCTGTTCCCAGCAAAATCTAATGGCAGTATTTTCAACCAACAAATTTGCGCTTGTGTTCGTGACATCGCTCGGCGAAAGCTCAATAGCGATGTAACAATAGCATAAAAAATGTACTATCTAATTCACTGCAGATGCACAATGTCAGTCATATCAGTTGATGGCTAATTTTTTCAAAACGTTCAAACCAATACTGCACTATCCAATACACTCTACATCGAAATCATTTCCGAAAGAGTGATCACAAGTTACTAAGGTTTTTATATGACCAATATACATTTCAAGTTCATCCGCTTCTCTGGTAATGACATCCTACATATAAATTGCCACCCTCTAAAACATAAACAAATGTTTTGTTCACATCTCTGAGCAATGAATTATTCTTGTTCCTTAAGTATTTTGACATTAACATTTGTTTGATTTTTTTATATCGTATTTCAACTTGAAAATGTGAAATATTTCAAAAAAGCACAGAAAAAACACGGCATATTTTCTCAAAATTTGATCAATCAAAGTTTTAAACCGGGGGGCATTAGAATCGTAATCTCATAATTTCTGGACAACACTTGCAAAATTTTGGCAGAAAAGTCTGGAAACTCTCGAAAATCTCAAAACAGTTAGGTGTGTTTTTTAGGGAATTAACCTAAACTTTTGCACGAAAGTCTGCACATTGATATTCGTAAACCATTGCCATCATTGTATTGGCGATGGCATGGTCAAGCGTAATGTTAAAGTGATGCAGAGTGAGTTGAATTATGTCGCAAATTGGCCCAGCCCTGCCGTCGTAAAATTTGAGCTTCTTAGTCGTCCCTTTTTAAGGGGGGCGTTACTATTGCCCAGAGGGCGCTTCTATTCCCAGACGTTAATGATGTCTTCATAGCAAATAGCACAAATATTTTAATATATAGAGATTAACTGTGATGGAGGTTATGTTGCTTTGGGCTCTCAACTTTCAATCTGTACAGATCATGAACGGAAATCCAAAAACTAACATTTTAATATATAAATATTTCAAATATCACAAATACTTCAATACACATTCTTGACAAACGAAAACCAATATGCTTTTGCACGTATTTAGTTTGTGTTCATTCCACTTCTATTAAAATATGGAACGAAGAGTGGGCTTAAACATTATTTAGATGAAAAGTTTGCTAATATAATAAGTGAAAGTTATGTTGTCCTTGTATAAATTGAATCTACCATAACAATGCCTTACATACTACTGTATATGCTATGCGACTATTTCCTAGAGTCTAACAACTAAGACTATTACGATGTGTCCTTTTAAGTAAAATCTCAATCAATGAAATAAACTTAGTCTTTTAGAACATACCTCTGTAAAACGAATCATCTAGTGCCAATCCAAAAACCTCACCGACCATTTATTTTCAAACGTTTTTGTGTTTGCCTCAAATTTCTAATTTATTCTTATGTTTGGCATTTCGCTTTTAAAACAATATATTGTTATTGCAATTCGCTTTAAAAAAATGTGAAATATTTAAGCAAATTGATGCAACAGTTTTTAAGTAACGACCATTTATGTTTCTGGTACCATTCTGCCCGCTCTTCAAAAGTCAAAAGTATAATTTTGACAATACAACTGAAATTGTATGATTTTTTTATTACTTGATATTGTATTCATTTTTGTTTGATAAACTGACTAAGAACAAAATGGCATTGTGCAAAATATGATGTTTGCATTTAATTATAAATTCGTTCATTCGGTAAATATTATTGGACAGTTTTTGCAGCTGCTCTAACTCAGTTTATTTAAGCTTTTTGATGTTGATCTCAGAATTCAAAACGAAGCGCTAACGGTGAAACACGTTTTTCTGATAAAATTTTGGATGGTCGTTTTTCTGATATTTTGGAAATTCGAGATGGTCGCCAAAATTATTTTAAATTAGACCACATATTTTCTCCATGCGATGCCCCTAAGATTGCTTTGTGTTTCAAGGAATATATTAGAAGAAAGATACGTGAAGAAATACATAGAATTTATAAAAAACTGAGCCTTTAGCAAACTGTCAAGCAAAAGTCCAGCAATTTGAGTTTACCAAAACACTTCTCCTCTATTTTATAAAATTTAAGCGAATTATGACGTAAACTGTAATTCTAATTAGTATGCCGATGGTAACCACGTTTCAGTAATAATTACTCAACCATAACTCGAAACATTTTTTAACGAAATATTGTGCGTATTCTCAGTTTGAACGTAAACTAATATATGAATCATACATATAGAAAAACAGGAATCAAATAATTAAATTTACAAATATTTTTTTGAGTTTTCTAAAAGCAGGACATCAAAAACGTTTGAACTGTTTTTTACTCAAAGGGGAAGTGTTCGATTATCAGCCAAATATATGGCTTAAATTAAAAAAAAATGCTGCTCTTGGTACATACTTGATTATAAAAGTTTATCACTATCACATGAAAATTAATGGTCCAAAATAAACAAGAGTATGAACTGACAAACTTCGAGAGTGCTCTTGGGCCCCTTAATGATCACATGCTTTTATCTAAGGGTCGCTCGAGATAATTTAACCAATAATTTCTTTAATAATACCGAATATTAGGGATCAAGCGCTTACAGCCCTGTAGGAATCATTATTATTATATCGTAATATCCATATCGTAATATCCATTTCATTAAAGTATTGTGCTACTGTGCCCTAAATATTGAATCCCCAAATGTCGTTTCATCGAACGTCAGTCCCTTGAATACCTGTCTCCGAATATTCCGTTTCACAATTTCCTACATTTCAGAACGGACCAGTCATCTGGTACGCACCCTGTAACTGGAGAATTATTCTTGCACCTCATGAACTGCATCACTTCTCGAGGAGGCAGGTCATTCGAAAAAATGGGATTCGAGGAAACGACATTGGACACAAGGCGTTGAGATGTACATGATCTTCAAAGGATAAGGTCAAATTACTCCTGGGTATTGATATTGCTCAGGAATGCATGCACATTTTAACATGCAATTGATTGTCTACAAAGTTAATATGATCTACAATTTCGATTGATGCCATACAGAGCCTTAGGATGCAGCTGACCAATGTGGAATAAGGTGAAATTACTCCAGCGCATTGGCTACATCTTGAATTTTCGATTCATGCCCTACAGATCGTTAAGTTGCACCTGATCTACATAGAATAAGGTCAAATTACTCCAGGGCGATAATACCAATTTGTATCATACCTGACCTACATAAAATAAGCTTGAAGTATTCCAGGCGTTGAATAGGCTAGAATTTCCAATTGATGTCCTAGAGGACGTTAAGATGTACCTAATATACGTGAGAGAGGAACAAATTAATCCAGGGCTTTGGTATATTTTGAAAATTTCCGATGACATCAATCAGAGCGTTAAGATGTACCTAATCTTCAAAGGATAAAGTCAAATTACTCCAGGGCTTGAGACTGCCTAAGAAATTTCTATTGATTTCAACAGGGTAAAATATGTATAAGATCTCGCAAAGATCAATATAAAAAATACTTTGACCGTTGATATAGCTTGATCTATTGATGTTATACAAAACGTTAAGATGTTCCTCAACTACGTGGAATAAGGTAAAATTACTCCAGGGCGTTGCTAAAGGCTTGGAATTTTTTAATTTATGTCCTACAGGGCGTTGAGATGTACTTGATCTACATGGAATAAGGTCAAATTACTCCAGGGCGTTGATAGGGCTTGGAATTTTCAATGAACAAGGAAAGACAAGGTCGTAAGATAAGGAAAATAAATGTCGAATAATATGAAGTTGATTTACATAACACGAGTCCAAATTACTTCAGAACGTTGATACAGCATATATTTTTAATTGATGTCCTCCAGGGCGTCAATACAGATTGGAATTTTCAATCGATACAGGGCATTTGAGGTGCACTTGATCCACGTAATACAAGGTCAAATTAGTGGTGGGCGTATATTACATCTTGACATTTGTCCCACAGGGTTGTTAAAACGCAGCTTATTTACATGGAACAAGGTTAAATCATTCCAGAGTGTTATTAAATCTTGCAAAATTCAATTGATTCCTACAGAGCGTAAAGATGCACTTGGTCTACGTAAAATGAGGTCACATTACACCAGGACGTTGAAACGCTTGAATTTTTTATTGATGTCGTACTGGACGTTGAAATGTATTTGATCGATTTGGATTAGGTCATATTACTCCGGGGTCGATAGAGCTTGGAGTTTCTATTGATGTCATACAGGGCGTCAAATGCACTTGATTTACATGGGATGAGGTGAAATTAATCCAGGGCATTTATACAGCTTGAAATTTTCAAATAATGTCCTACAGGGCGTTAAGATGCAGCTGATCTATATGAGACTAATTCAAATTACTCTAGGGCGTCGATACAAATTGAAAGTTTTCAATCGATGCAGGGTATGGAGGTACACCTGATCTAGTACACAAGGTAAAAATCAGTCAAGGGCGTTTATACATTTTGACATTTGTCTACAGGGCGTTAAGATGTAGCTGATTTAAATGGTATGAGTCCAAATTACTTCAGAGCGTTGATAATGGTGGAATATTCAAGTGATGTGATGTAATGGGGCGTAAATATAGACTTAGAGATGATCTACATAAGGGAGGTCAAGTTACTCCTAGGCATTGATAAAGCTTGAATATTTAATTGATGTCGTAGAGGGCGTTAGGATGGTACGGGATCTATAAGAGGACAATGTAAAATTACTCAGGGTGTTGATACAGCTTGGATTTTTCAATTTTGAGCTACGTGGACAAGGTCAAATTACTTCGTCAATTAGGGCGTTAATAAAGCCGTATAGAAATGGTGAAATTACTCTAGGGCGTTGATACTTGCTCGTAAATTTCGATTGATTTTCTACAGGGCGGTAATATGCTCCTGTTCTATATGAAGTTCTATATGAAATGGGGTAAAATTACTCCAGAGCGTTGGTAGGTACAGGTTGGAAAATTTCGATTGATATTTTATGGGGCGTTAGATAGTTGTTGATTTTCGCACATAAATTTTATGACTTCGGGTGAAAAATTTCTAAATAAAATCTGAGAAAAGCTTCTTAGTCGTCGACTAAGCGCGCGACTAAGCAGGACGACAGGCTGAATTGGCCTATTGAAATCAACAAAAATTTTAGCACTGATATTTACAGCGAGCACTCTGTTAGGTAATCCAATTCTCTTCTTCTTCTTGGCATTACGTCCTTACCGGGACAGAGCCTGCTTCTCAGCTACTAAATCAAGCTTTTCTCTGCCAATTGAAACTTTTTCGTTAAAACGAAACATCTCCATCGGTACACTAGTTATTGCACGTGGCCGTACATCCTATGGCAAAAGTCGGTGAAAATTATCTGTTTCAAATTAAAAAAAAAAAAACAGCTTCTATTAATTTCCTGCACTTACAAATGACACTGTTCAACGTCAAAATAGTGAACTCATTATTTGGTCCCTATATAAATTAACCACAGACATTCACTCCAAAAATTTAAATCAGTCTGCAACACACCTTTTACAATCAATAATACGGTATTTGAGGGAAAAACATCAAACATTTCAACAGCATCGGAAAAGCCGAAGACTAATTACCTTCTTTTCAAGCCGAAGGACTACCCGCGCGGTTTGTTTGAAAATATTTTCCAAACAATCAAATTAATCCAGTTTGGATCCCATTCGTCTCGAAGGCTGAGCCTGCTTTTAGCAAGGATTTCGATAATTACAAAATGCAAATATTTAATCCGTTTTCTTTCAATCCAATTTCTAAGTAAAACTCCCACTTCTCTTGCCTCGTTCATGTCGACACTTGAACCAAATTCCAAAGGAGCGGCTACCCGCCAGCGTTTTAGGTGACACCCGACGAGGGGGAAAAAGATGAATTGCAGCAAATTTGGTCTGCCTGGCACGGGTGCAAGTGAAAGAGTTGGGAAGGATATTTATGCTTCAAATAAAAGTACTCCTCCTTCAAGAATGGCCGATGCTCATTTGGAATCCCTATTTATTTTGGAAATCCTAATCTGCACTGTTCTTAGTTTTATTTTATGATGGTGTTAACCCTATCCTATTCTGAAGCTACCCAGTAGGAAGCAGTGCACTCGTATTTCAATTTGCCGAAAACGTTTTACAGTACAACCTTTCTCAACTGTTAAAGTGAACTCCTTTTTAGTTCCAATGGATGGTGACATGCACTTTGTTAATGTAGAAGTCCATCCTGGGGATAACTTCGGTATCATTATAATCTCCGGATTTTGCTGTTGTAAAATGAACGAGTTGAACCCAAGCAAAAATCTGCATGTGCCAGCCAGGGTTGGCAAACATTAACCGACCAACCAAAGAAAGGGACCGATAGGGATTAACTCTTTTCAATTTCGGTCACCCGGAGGTAAGCGTGTTATAAAATCAAAGGATTAAAGCCGGACACCCGGGTGTAAAGTGAGACCTAATAGAAAGAACAAATATTGTCACTCTCTGGCATAGCTTTGGAGCATTTAGTATTTATTTTGTATGCTTTTCTGCCGCCAATGCTTTGGTTTTGCGAGAGGCCGTTTTCCGGACGGGGTGCTGCCGTTGTAGAACTGACCAAACAGCAGGACACCAAAAAATTAGGAACTGGATCGTAGCGTGCCAAAGGCTTGACAACAAAGTTAATTTGATTCATAGACTAATGGGATAAGTGTAAAATAGTCCAAACAGTATTTTATTACAGAATTGACCTGTTTTTTTTTTTTCAAAACGATGTAGAGGTTTAGCCAATCAGTTGAGTATACCATTGGGAAGCCCATGAAACAAATCTTCATTTCTGATGTACATTGGCGTAGGAAGAGGGGAGGCCAGACCCCATGGGCTCCACTGTTCCTACAATTCGATGTTATTATTTATGGTTGATATTCCAGGTACCTCGTTAATTTTGTTCTCGATTAGCAAGATATTTAAATGTATTGCTGTTTTAGAGATAACTTTCTGCTCTACGGTTGAACAGAAAGCTATCGCAGCTGTCACATCACTAATGTTAACAAAACATCATTGATTAACTGCGATACATACATAATACTAAGGGGTGAACTTATTTATTTGTGCAAAATGATTTTTAACAATTTTCAGATTTTTCGCCAAAAATTTCGTGAGTCACAATGTGTTTCGTAGAACAATTTTATTACAAAAAAAGTAAGTAAGTCTGAAACTTCACCACAATAAAGTCTAGAGTATTCCGTGAAATTTTCAGCTTTCTAGATGATGATTTAAAGGTGGCCCAAAAGCAAAGTAGATTTATATGGAAATTACTATGTAGACATTTTAAGATATGTTCCAAACAAGATTGTACTGTAATGTAAGTACAAATTTATTATCGCATTGTAAAAACTCATTATTCAAACCATAATTAAGAAATTTGCTGAAAAGAGAAATTCAATCCGACGGATGGCAGAAGAGATATTCATGAGTTTGTTTGCTATTATTTATCTTAATAAGGCATTATAGCCCTGCAAACATGTACAAAAATCCCAAACAAAATTAGCTCCACGGGATTTGTTTCTTCAGCAACATCCTTCATTAAGGTTTTATGAATGAGTTTTCAATATATAATGATAAGTTTATACTTACATTACAGTACTAGCGCATTTCGAACATTTCTCAAAATTTCTCCATAGTAATTTCAATATAAACCAACATAGTCTTTGTCACCTCTAAATCACCTCTTAAAAAGCTGAAAATTTCACAGAACACTATTATTATGGTAAGAATGCTAAGGGCTAATATGCTAAGGGAGATTGGATTTTCAAACAATTTTAAAATTTGAACCGCCCCAATGTACATATGATTGGATGCATATATAAATGAATGTACGTATGTACATCTGTAACTAAATATTTAAGTATACTAGTAACACTGTAGAATGGATATTAGTCGAGATTTCAGAGCTTTTTTTCAAATGCGACCGAATTTTTTTTTATAGAACTGTTATCTATCTATAAGTATCCACCTATTAAAATAACAAATAAAGCAACTATTTCCATTAAAAAAATAAATTACCAAGATTTATAATGTATGTGCAAGTATATAATACATTTGAAAAGTTTCTGGTATTTCACTTTTGTATCTACGAGTAAAAAGCATAATTTATGATCTCGTCCCAAAAGCCATAGGTGACCAAGTGTTATTACTGAGCAAACGAATTGATTTACACTTTATTTCACAATGCTACGATAAAGAGAAGATCCTTCTCTGTCTCCCAGCGGTGACAGTTTTATTTTGGACCATTTATCTGCTTAATAACAGCGAGCTACACACTCGGTTACCAATGGTTTTTAAGTTGAAGATACATAGAAGCCAAACCTCGAATTTTCAAAAGCACAAGTCTAGAGAAGCAGACAACCGGTAACTCACTGATCACTCGCTGGTGGCGACCAATCAATAACATGTTCGACGTAAAGGTTCTCTAGATTTGTGCTCTTAAAAATTCGAGGTTTGACTTCGATGTATCTTCACCTTAGGACGAGATCATAAGTTATGCTAGAAATATTTCCTAATAACTTCTTACATCATTATAACCAATTTAAGTACGATTTTCAAGGGTTTTCGTGGAAAATAATTAAAATGACGCTTGAAACAGTTTTGCGATTATGCGTATATCATATGTCGTTTATGTTTATCACAGCTCTTTTGACCAAGAACAACTTTGATTTCCATGCCAAGGTATTCAAATGGTTTGATCTTGCAGTTTGTCCCGTATATCCATACGTTCAACGCAATGTGCGTCGGTATAACAACACATACAGTATTGGACAAAACATTTGCAACTTTTTCGATTTTCCATACAAAATGACCAACTTTGGTGAGCTAGAATTTAGTTATTTATGGACCGATTCGAATGAAACTTCCACAGAACATTAGATATAACTTGAATTTTAACATATGTTTTTGAATAATTTTTCCAATCACGAGTTTATAAGTAATCTGTCCATAAATAACTGAGATATAGTTTATCAAAGTTGGTCATTTTGTATGGAAAATCGAAAAAGTTGCAAATGTTTTGTCCAATACTGTATCCATAAATACTTAGCTTAGCTTAGCTTAGACTGACTACACATATCAATGGTTGCTATTCCGGGATTGACCGAAGTCAGTGTAAATGCACAAAGAATCAACTAAAAGATCGGCTGGGATTGGCCATAATCTTCTTCAGTGTGCATAATTCAGTGCTCTATTTATACAGGGTCAATAACGGCGCCGGCCACGTCCTTGTAGTCAGGTGGGATTGGGGGAAGGAATGTTAGTGTGTAACCTTGCTATTTGGAGACCGTGTTTGCCTCTGCATCTCTGGGAGGGATGTTTGTTAATGGGGAAAATCGTTGGGTCACAGGATTCACTTTGATAAGCAATTAGACCATGATAAATAATTATTTGTGAGATATAAACATGATTATGCCGACACTTGGGGTGACGAAACCATTCAAAGTTTGTTGAACAAATACCTAATGAACATTCCTAACACTCCTATTCTTTATGCCGACACTTACAGTGACGAAACCATTCAAAGGTTTTGTTGAATAAAGTGAACCTTTCGGAAGTCTACACTTGTAGTGTCCAACCATTCAAAGTTTTTTTATTACAAAAATAAAGGTAAAAAAGAAAGGGGTGTTTTTGCATAGCATAGCATAGCATAGCATAAACTGACTGTACATGTCAATGGTTGCTACTCCGTGATTGATCGGAACTGGTAAGAATTGCACTACGATCCAAATGAATAAGGGATGGGAGTTTCCGCTTACTCTCGAAGTGCAATTTTAGCAGATCTAATATTATTGATCAATAACGGCGCCGGCCAAGTCCTTACAGTCAGTTGGGATGGGGAAGGAATGTTAGGGTGTAATGATTGTTGCTTCTAGAGACCGAGAATACCTCTGCATCTCCACAATCACCACGGAAGGGTGTTATTAGTGAGGAAGGAAAAGATCTGGGAGTCACCTCTGGTCGGTGATGCGATCCATGGACAAGGGGGAAATATACGACTTGTATTTAAAGCTAGTTTTGTATTTTTGTCTCGAGAAGTTTTTGGAAAATTACGTCAACATCTATAATGTCGAACAATTCAAAAGACGTTTTTATTAATGACGAAAACTGAAAATTACATGTATATATTTTAACTTATATGAAACAGGAATAATGCCGACATTGTAGTGACGAACCATACATAGTTTGTTTGAAAATTACATATGAGTATTACTGTGCATTTTGTCTCGATATGGTAGAAGTTTTAGAAAATACGTCAACATTCACAATGTCGAACAATTCAAAGGATAATTTTTAATAATGTCAAAAAAGAGAAAAATATATGTATATTCAAATTGTATAAGAAAAAAGCATAATGCCGACACCTATAGTGACAAACCCATACAAAGTTTGTTTTAATATTACATAAAAGTTACGCTTTCAAGAAAATATGTGTTATCATAAGCATGAAACGAACTCACCAGTTGGCCATCCATTTCTCGACTAAACACAAAAACTGACACTGACAGCAAAACTTCTTGCGTCCCGAAAATAAACCGTCTTGCTTGGGCCTTCCCAAATACGTACCCAGCAAGACGCTCCAAAACAAAGGGAAAAAAAAAAAAAATCTCCGGCGACGAAAACACGCGCGAAACCGTCAAACAAACTCTATCGGACGACGCAAAACCGAACCGTCCTGCTTGGGCTTCTCGAAGCACTACCCAGCAAGACGCTCCAAAACAGGGGGAAAAAAATTCTCCGGCAACGAAAACGCGCGAATCCGTCAGCTAAATCAATCGGACGACGCAAAACCGAACTGTCCTGCTTGGGCTTCACAAAGCACTACCCAGCAAGACGCTCCAAAACAGGGGGAAAAAAATTCTCCGGCAACGAAAACGCGCGAATCCGTCAGCTAAATCAATCGGACGACGCAAAACCGAACTGTCCTGCTTGGGCTTCACAAAGCACTACCCAGCAAGACGCTCCAAAACAGGGGGAAAAAAAATTCTCCGGCAACGAAAACGCGCGAATCCGTCAGCTAAATCAATCGGACGACGCAAAACCGAACTGTCCTGCTTGGGCTTCACAAGCACTACCCAGCAAGACGCTCCAAAACAGGGGGAAAAAAATTCTCCGGCAACGAAAACGCGCGAATCCGTCAGCTAAATCAATCGGACGACGCAAAACCGAACTGTCCTGCTTGGGCTTCACAAAGCACTACCCAGCAAGACGCTCCAAAACAGGGGGAAAAAAATTCTCCGGCAACGAAAACGCGCGAATCCGTCAGCTAAATCAATCGGACGACGCAAAACCGAACTGTCCTGCTTGGGCTTCACAAAGCACTACCCAGCAAGACGCTCCAAAACAGGGGGAAAAAAATTCTCCGGCAACGAAAACGCGCGAATCCGTCAGCTAAATCAATCGGACGACGCAAAACCGAACTGTCCTGCTTGGGCTTCTCGAAGCACTACCCAGCAAGACGCTCCAAAACAGGGGGAAAAAATTCTCCGGCAACGAAAACGCGCGAATCCGTCAGCTAAATCAATCGGACGACGCAAAACCGAACTGTCCTGCTTGGGCTTCTCGAAGCACTACCCAGCAAGACGCTCCAAAACAGGGGGAAAAAATTCTCCGGCAACGAAAACGCGCGAATCCGTCAGCTAAATCAATCGGACGACGCAAAACCGAACTGTCCTGCTTGGGCTTCACAAAGCACTACCCAGCAAGACGCTCCAAAACAGGGGGAAAAAAATTCTCCGGCAACGAAAACGCGCGAATCCGTCAGCTAAATCAATCGGACGACGCAAAACCGAACTGTCCTGCTTGGGCTTCTCGAAGCACTACCCAGCAAGACGCTCCAAAACAGGGGGAAAAAATTCTCCGGCAACGAAAACGCGCGAATCCGTCAGCTAAATCAATCGGACGACGCAAAACCGAACTGTCCTGCTTGGGCTTCTCGAAGCACTACCCAGCAAGACGCTCCAAAACAGGGGGAAAAAATTCTCCGGCAACGAAAACGCGCGAATCCGTCAGCTAAATCAATCGGACGACGCAAAACCGAACTGTCCTGCTTGGGCTTCACAAAGCACTACCCAGCAAGACGCTCCAAAACAGGGGGAAAAAAAATTCTCCGGCAACGAAAACGCGCGAATCCGTCAGCTAAATCAATCGGACGACGCAAAACCGAACTGTCCTGCTTGGGCTTCTCGAAGCACTACCCAGCAAGACGCTCCAAAACAGGGGGAAAAAATTCTCCGGCAACGAAAACGCGCGAATCCGTCAGCTAAATCAATCGGACGACGCAAAACCGAACTGTCCTGCTTGGGCTTCTCGAAGCACTACCCAGCAAGACGCTCCAAAACAGGGGGAAAAAATTCTCCGGCAACGAAAACGCGCGAATCCGTCAGCTAAATCAATCGGACGACGCAAAACCGAACTGTCCTGCTTGGGCTTCACAAAGCACTACCCAGCAAGACGCTCCAAAACAGGGGGAAAAAATTCTCCGGCAACGAAAACGCGCGAATCCGTCAGCTAAATCAATCGGACGACGCAAAACCGAACTGTCCTGCTTGGGCTTCTCGAAGCACTACCCAGCAAGACGCTCCAAAACAGGGGGAAAAAATTCTCCGGCAACGAAAACGCGCGAATCCGTCAGCTAAATCAATCGGACGACGCAAAACCGAACTGTCCTGCTTGGGCTTCTCGAAGCACTACCCAGCAAGACGCTCCAAAACAGGGGGAAAAAATTCTCCGGCAACGAAAACGCGCGAATCCGTCAGCTAAATCAATCGGACGACGCAAAACCGAACTGTCCTGCTTGGGCTTCACAAAGCACTACCCAGCAAGACGCTCCAAAACAGGGGGAAAAAAAAATTCTCCGGCAACGAAACGCGCGAATCCGTCAGCTAAATCAATCGGACGACGCAAACCGAACTGTCCTGCTTGGGCTTCTCGAAGCACTACCTTTGTCCAATACTGTATCCATAAATACTTCACACAAAATTAAAAAAAAATGTTCTGGACCCCCCGACCGTTTTTTTTTTTTTGATTTTTGTCGCAAATAAAAGAGCAAAGTCTAATTGTTTTTAGTTTGAATTTCAGACTTATCAATTTTTTTGTAATAAAGTTGCTCCACAAAGACACCGTGGAGTGCTTTTCAAAGAATATGATATTACGATTCTTATGACACATTGATATTAAATTCTGGTCGATCCATGCTGAGGAAATCAGCCATGTTTTTTCAGTGTGTTTTTGAAACAATGTCACAACTTTAGTTAAAAAATAAGTTTGTTTTTGGAAAAACACTTACGAATTAAAAATAACTCATTGCCTATCGAGTGCACCATAGAGACTTCATAGTATGTATAATTACAGAAATATGGACAAAAAACCAAGGCATTGCAATCTCATCTGAGCATAGAGATCATCTTGGAATGTTGAAAAGATATTATCCCTAATCCAAGAGCACATTGACATGATTCAATCTTTCATCTTTAACTCATATCCGCCCAGCGTCCTAAAAATAGGACAGAAGCCCCGAACGCCCAGCGTCCTATAAATAGGACAGTACTTGTAGTGCAAATATCTTGAAAATAAAGAGGTTTAGGAGAAAACTGTCTTCTGCAAAGTTGATCACAGGATTGCTGACTTCCACTTGGTAACTATTTTAATTCAGAATTAACTCACCAGGTGGCGCACAGACGCCAACAAATGTCACATATATAAGCAAACATATGAAACAACTTTCCAGCGTACAAATATTTGCTTCGTTTATATCTCAGTCCAGCGATGAGATACAAAATTGGTGTCTTCGACAAAGTTGAACAACTAAATAATACCTATTCGCATAGAATCTTATAAATTCGGAAAATACTCCCAAGATAGCGCTAGCGAGCTAAAATTTTATTTGCTTATATCTTAGTCCAGCTATGAGATACAAAAATGGTGTCTTCGATAAAGTTGATCAACTATATGAGAACTATTCGCCTAAAAACTTATTTGTTCGGAAAACACTCGAAAGTTGGCGCTAATGGTCGAACATTTTGATTGTTTATATCTCAGTTCAGTGATGATATACAACGTTGGTGTCTTCGACAAATGTGTTTAACTGAATGAGATCTAGTCATCCGAAAACTTATTAGTTCGGAATACACTCATTAGATGGTGCTAGTGCGCAGAGATTTTATTTGCTTGTATCTCAGTCCACGCAAAATTACAGGTAATTAATGTGATTGAAAGATATTGTTTGTAAGTAGTTATTTAATACGCACTACTGCAGTGCGTTGTTGCTAATTTAATCAGAAAATTTTACTAAATATCCAAAATACTAGTTCAATACCTCCAGCAGTCCTCAATAGCTGTCGAATACCAAAATGAAGTATTTTTAATTGTTTTAAACATTTTTTTTTTCAAATACCATTATAATACCAAAATGAGGTATTGATAACTGTACAATACCTAATTCTGGTATGATACCAAAATATGGTATGCATAAGTTATTGGCGAGTTATTCTTTCCTCCTCGGGAAGCAATGCTCTTGCCTTATTTTCTGGTGAATGTAAATTCAAACCACCCCGCTTTTTAGGAACCACAAGCGATTCATAAGCAATACCAGTTCATGGCATTCCGTACCACAGAAAAGACCTGGTTCTCGAGATAAACTTTCCAGAATATTTTTTAGGTATTGCTAGTATGGGAGCGATGTACCATAATTTTGAGGTTATATAAGTATTCATCAAAATTACTTTCTGTACTAGATTCAAGTTTCTTGTATTGTTCAACCACAATCGAACTTGAAAACCAAGCAGTACTTAACCCCAGTTTTGTTCTACAATGTCCGTCATATCTTATCCAAAGTCACTCCTAGTATACTAACTTTTTCTTCAACTCGAAGCCATTCAGTTTGCCGTGTAAGTTGTACAATACCGGACATCATCGCTGCGGACTGATGTTCTTCCAAAATCTAAAATAACTGCTTTTACTGCACAGAGCTGCTGTTCACTTTCAATGTTTGTCCAGGAGAGGTTGAAGATGAATAACAAACAAGATCATAGACAGTGGATCTCCCTGCCGCACAGACCTTTGTATTTTAATTTTCTGGGACAGAGTTCCATTGACCAACACTCTAGAGTAGCTGCTCCCATACCAGCTTATCAGAAGATTTACCAATCATTGTCATTGAAGTTCATTTTACGCATTGTGTTCATCAAAAATGTATGATCAACTCTGTCGAACGCATGATCAAAATCAAATGCTACCAATACAGAATTTAGCCGATGCTCGTTCAGTTCGCAAAGTCGATCCAGGATCCCTGCAGTTGCTTCAAATATGTTTCTCCGTCCATTAGAATATTTTTGCTTGTCAGAGAGAACAAGAGGAAGAAGAGGTTTCATTCGTTGCTTGATGATTCTTGAAAAAAGTTTGTAGTCAAAATTTAATAATGAGATCGGGCGATAACTTTTAATGTAGTCATTACCGGCTTTTTTTTTCGCACCAACACTATCACGCCATCAAAGAATTCTCTCGGTGCTCTGCCTGCTAGCACATCGTTGACAACAAGCGTCATTCCCCTCTGAATGATGTCCAAGCTCTTTGGAAAAACTCCTTGAGAAGCCCATCGACACCAGGTGACTTTCGCGAGAAACTACATTTAATCGCCTGCAATACTTCATCCGATGATATTTGATTCATAATGTTGAGATTTATCTGGTTGTCTTCAGGCATTCTCCGCACTGGATTGAAGCTCTCATCGATAATCGAGTTCGATGCCGTGTAGAGGTTTTCAAAAATAGCTGTGAACAGTGTGCTGAATATTAGTAGGATCCTCTATCACGCCATTCTCCGTTTCAAGTTTCCTTATCGTTCTTTCACATTTGCGCCTTTTTCATTGATGTGAATGATGCGATGTGAAAAATGGATGTGTTCTCACCAGGGCTGGCATCTCCTCAGTGAAAACAGAAAAACACAAAGAGCGCGCACTTTGTGTTGATCATGAATTTGAGTGCAGTGCGACAGCTACACTTTCTCACTGGTTCTTACCTCTTTGACGCCTCTTTGTGTTTCTGCTCTCGCTGCAATGCATCCTTCGACACAAAGTGTTGATGGAAAATGGTGAACACACACTCTTTGTGTGGCTCATTGAGTACCTACCGAATGCTTCTATAAGAGCTTCTATTGGAATATATGGAGAATTGTTGGAACGGGACGACGAGTAGGTAACGGAAATCGATGTCCGATGTCATTTTGGAATCCAAGATGGCGACTTCCGGTTTACAGAAATCCCTTCAAACCCCTGCAATATGGGTATTTTTGGAACGGGACCGACGAGTATATGCCGGAAATCGATGTCCGTTGTCGTTTAGGAATCCAAGATGGCGACTTCCGGTTTGTGAAAATCACTTTAAACCCATGCAATATGGGTATTTTTGGAACGGGGCCGACGAATAGATGCCGGAAATCGATGTCCGGTGTCGTTTTGGAATCCAAGATGGCGACTTCCGGTTTGTGAAAATCACTTTAAACCCATGCAATATGGTTATTTTTGGAACGGGGCCGACGAGTAGATGACGGAAATCGATGTCTGACGCCATTTTGGAATCCAAGATGGCGACTTCCGGTTTGTGAAAATCACTTTGAGCCCATTAAATATGGTATTTTTGGAACGGGGCCGACGAGTAGATGACGGAAATCGATGTCTAGCACCAATTTGGAATCAAAGATGGCGACTTCCGGTTTGCAAAAATCCCTTAAAACCCATGCAATATGGGTATTTATGGAATGGGGCCGACGAGTAGATGACGGAAATCGATGTCTGACACCATTTTGGAATCCAAGATGTCGACTTCCGGTTTTGTGAAAATCACTTTGAGTCCATGCAATATGGGGTATTTTTGGAACGGACCGACGAGTAGATGGCGGAAATCAATGTCTGCCACCATTTTGAAATCCAAGATGGCGAAATCCGGTTAAAAGTGATTTTCACAAATCTGGATTCCAAAAATGGCGTCAGACATCGATTTCCGTCATCTTCTCGTCGGCCCGTTCCAAAAATACCCATATTGCATGGGTTTGAAGCGCTTTCACAAACCGGAAGTCGCCATCTTGGATTCCAAAAACGACACCCGGACATCTATTTCCGTCATCTACCGTTGGCCCCGTTTCTAAAAAATACCCATACTGCATGGTTTGAAGCGCTTTTCATAAACCGGAAGTCGCCCATCTTGGATTCCAAAATGGCGTCAGACATCGATTTCCGTCATCTACTCGTCGGCCCCGTTCCAAAAATACCCATATTGCATGGGTTCAAAGTGATTTTCACAAACCGGAAGTCGCCATCTTGGATTCCAAAATGACGTCGGACATCGATTTCCGTCATCCAGTCGTCGGCCCCGTTTCAAAAATACCCATATTGCATGGGTTTGAAACGCTTTTCACAAACCGAGTTGATGCCAGCCCTGGTTCTCACCCCCTATGTAGACTTCATTACGTTGTCGACGTGCCTTGAAGTGATTCCTTTGATGAGAAAGCATAAGTGCTTTCAAATGATTGATAGTACACAATTGATCATGGTTTTCGTGGTATGTACTGTAAGCGTAATTCAGCATTGCATAGTACATTTCCGTAGTGTCGGAATCTTACCCAGTATCTCCATTTAATGCCGAGTTCTTCCACGACACGTGTATCTTCAAGAAGGTCGCCATGCAATCGCCATATTCCGCGACCTGGTGCAGTTCCTAATGTTGGTAGGACCATGCGTACAACATATGCTTTATGGTTGGAAAACAGAGTAGATGAGCCTGGCTAGATATATTGCTGGATACTGGATGTTGTTTGCTTCGTGTGTTACGACGATCAGATGGACCATGAGACGTGGCCTGCCGATCATTCTCATTCTTGTCTGCCGTAGCAAAGGAATTTGAAGTCTCTACAGCCGTATCCTTCTCTACACCAGGCAGTTGAGAAAGTCCTGCTCCATTTGTTCCATCGAAGAAAGAGAAATCTCACTCGCCAACGACGCGTTGGACGTATGCGTTGGTGCATCTTTGGTCAAACCAGCGATGTTGGAGGTGCAGTCCATGGGTGAAATGTTTCCATCCATTTGGTTGTTTGGAAACATTCTGGATACCTTTCAATGCCTCGGCCATGGCTAGTCGCTCGTTCACCGATTCACTCAGAGATTTGGCGTATTCTGAGCAGCTTTATGTGTACTAAACTTTTTTTTTTTTTGGCAGTGTTTAAAAGTGGCGGACTGCCCTTGTAAGTCACCAGGCTCATCTCCCTGTCCACTGTCACATACGATGGAATGGGTTAGCTTCATCCGAAGAATTCTTATTCCGTTAGGAACTCCGGAAGAAATCCTTTCATGTCTCATCTCGAATCGAAAGAACTTCTCCATACTCCAGCATCCGTTGTGCAACTTGTTTGTTGGTGACTCGAGGACGGAGGTCATGAATCCTAACCTCAACTGATCCATCTTCCATTAACAGTAGTATTTCGTACTGTTTGCCACCATACTCAACCCGATGCTTAAGATTGTGCTCCTGAACCATTTCTTGTGCCAATTGAACAGAATCTGTACCAACAAAGACCATTGCAAATTACAAACCATTGCAGATTTGTAGGTGCTTGATGAGCTTCGATGTGATGAAGTCGGATATGTACGAATACTTCAATTTTGTCGGCACAACCCTGAAGTTGATGACGAAGGGACGGTCTGATAATAACTGATAAGGACATTTCTGTACGGGCTGATTCCAGTAACGGAATATTGGAAGGGTTTGGTTTCAACGTACCAAGTCCGTACACTCAGAAATAAAAATAGTCACAGAATTGCTAAAGTTTATGGATTAATGACTATTTTCTATATGCCTCTCTTTTATTCTACGTGAATTTCTACACTAAATGTCATTTCGCCTGGGTTGAAGCTAAGCAATGCTTCAACCCAGGCCAATTGACAAAATAGGAATAAAATTCCCTGCAGATTGAAAGAGAGGCAGATAGAAAATAGTCATAAATTACTAAAATTTAGTCATTCTGTGACTATCCGTTTCTCAGTGTAGAATTATAGAGCAAATCAAAAAATAAACCGACGGCTGCTGCTACACGGCGCGTGTGATCAAAACAACAGCCCGACGTATTCTGGTATTGAAAATTTTAATTTATAAGAAAACTTTCGAAAGTGAAATTACCAAAAAAGATTACCGTTTTGCCTCAAATTTTGAATATGGCTTATATTCCGAACAGCGGCGATTTCCGAGATTCAAACTAATATTTTCATTATTTTTCAATATGGAGAACCTGTAATGTAAAATATTGATTATCCTGTGAAGTTTTTTTTGGGGATTTTATTGAAATATCACTGTTTTATTTCCAGTATATGGAATATGAGTCATGTTTGGAATTTGGGTCTAAAACGGTACAATAACAAATAAATAAAAAAACTACGAGTTTAGTAGAAACCATGATTATGTGCAAGATTTTATATACCGTCGTTGGGGTGAGAATGGGTCAGAAAAGGATATGTACGATTTATTTATTGAATAACTTTCGCAAATTTTACTCCAATAAACTTCAAATTTGTTGTGCATATACTTTGATGGTACATTAACAACTGTCCAAAAATTATAGAAAAATATTTATTCACTGCGGCGCCACAAGTGAATGAAAAATGACCCAATCTCACCCATAGAGGGGGTGACATTGGATGACTGTAACTGAAATAACTTGTTTTTGAGAATATGATTGCAAAACCATTCACAGCTGATAAATATTGATGATATACGATGCAAACAGAAAGAAAAGACATCTAAGATGTTTCACAAGTATGATAAACCCACTTAAAAGTATGATTACATCAAAAAATGAAAGAGCTTTGAGAAAAAAATATGTAAACCCAGCATTTATCGTCAAGTTAATACAAATTTTCTTGTTTTTTACCTCAAATTGTCTTCAAAGTCTCATCCTCATCGCCTATTCAGTTTCCCCAAAGGTTTACAGAAACAGTGATTCTTTAAACCTTCGCAAATAGTTAAATTTCGGTGCGACATTCTACGATCAATACATTTTAGGCAGATAGTGACGTCATAGTCCCGGTATTTCAGCGATCCAACTCATTTGTACTCCGTGAGATGTTTGTATAATATGGAAAACACCAATAAATAATTATTTTAAAAAAAATCCATTTGATAAAATATTACGATGTTGTTGCGCACGAAAAACAGTTGCTGGTTTGAGAAGTTGTCAAAATGCGTTGCATTGTTATTCAATGCACGGAATACCCAACTAGACTTGTTTGATGTTTCAACGATGCTGTATTTAGAAAGAATAACACATCTGAATGATGCAAGAGTACACATGGCACCGTAAAACGACAAAAAAGTAGACTTGTGATTTCATTCACCATCGTTCTTCCTTGACCCAATCTCACCCCATTTTTAATGTTTTCGATACAGTACCGAAAAAAATAAAAAAATTGTGGAAAAATCAAATTGATTCCGGGAAATACGGTGAAGTGTATTGGAAAGACTTTCAATCTTCTACTAATATAACAATAGAGATTAAAGTACATGCGTTATACTTGGCACAGGAGAAATTTAATGTTGTAAATTTAGTCTAGTTTCAACATTTTTATTGATTATTTAGTTTATTGATATATTAAACAAAAACAACTATATATATATATTTTTTTTTTAAAGGTACTCCGTGCTTGTGGCCACTACTGTGCCGGAATCAGTTTTATCTGTATCTTCCTTACCGATACAGTTCTATTTTTAACTAATCTATATTTACATCTGCTTTCACTCTCTTCTGCTCTTTTGCTCTCACACCGAGCAGGTAGGAGAGTGCTCTGATGTTGGTCCAATCGATTTCCATAAGCCATAGTCCATTGCTCTTGCGGTGGTTCGTTTTTCCGTGTTCCTGAGTCGTTTGAGGCTAGCTGCCTGCGAAGTGGTCAGTTTGTCTCAGACATCTGATACTGACGGAGGATGGATGAGCACGATCCTCCGTGCGGCGTCTTCTGGTGACTGGACGGGTTATTTTTTTGGAGGGGCTGGGAATTGAATCCATGACCTTGCCCGCTTATGAAGCGAAAGCGTAACCGCAAGGCTACGGACCCCCCTAAAAAAACTACTATTTGTAAAAATGTATATTGTGATTAATTATGTGTTATAATATGTTCCCTAACATATGCATTATAAATTTTAGTAATAATTAGCGTTATTTGCTGAAATATTTCATAAATCATATTTTTCCGTTTTGACCCAATCTCACCCCCCAGACCCATTGTCACCCCATCGACGGTACATGTTCTGGAGACGCTAAGCTCTCTCTGGGCCCCTTCCAGGAAAAAATCTTAACCACGCCAATGCTAAAGTCTAAAAAATGTTCTCATTTGTTCGTAATTTAGGAACCAACCGAATCGCTAATGAACTCGTGTCGTGTTCATTGGCAGAGAATGTATGGTTATGCTGAAATTTCTCGTTCAGGTTGGACACAAACTCAAACCAAATCCAGGACAGAACCTCCACTAGTCCAGCAGCCGTCGCAATTGTGGGATAAGTTAACCTGATTGAATGTCGTTTCATTATAATCCCTCATCTCCCCGGCAAGGTACCTAGAGTTGGCACAGTCGTCGATGCCGGTCACGCAGCGAAAGAATCGCGTTACGATCCGTTTCATGCAGACGCGAGATGCGACTATTTACAGATGGACGCTAATTCAAGCCGGATGCAGCGATTACCCGAGCAAAGTTGAGTACAAAGAAATAACACATTAAGCTATCCGATAACAACCATTTTATAACTTGATTTGTATTCATTTTTGGTATCTCTCTAACAACAACAG
>NW_018736582.1:0-49576 GCF_002204515.2 Aedes aegypti
TAGTATTTTCACAGTTGAAAGGAACTGTTGCGCCTGGAAGTTGAAACGTTAATTGGTTGTCGGCTATCTCAAATTAAGACTGAGAAAGCCGACAAACTAAGAATTTACGTTGAAAGGAACAAAATACGTTTCTGAAAGATCATATATGTTCAACTCAGTAAAAATGTTCTCTTGAACCAAGCAGTATTAAGGCCCAAGTAAAATGAAGCAAATGTCAAAAATTAAAAAGGCAAATAAATAAACGATAAATCGAAAAAAATAAGAACACACAGCTGTTTTACTTGACAAATAAAATCACTCTGTGTTTTTTTTATATATATTTTCTTTGATTGGTTGATTTAAACGGTGAAAACTGCTTTTTCATTTTTGACATTTGCTCTATTTTTACTTGAGTTTTAAAGATTCATCACATTTTTCGCGTTAGGCCAAAAATATCGGGCTTCGATACAAATCGATTGTATCTCCCAACATACACAAACTATGCAAACCATTGTCAACATAATCATAAAACTCGTTATAAATTCGAACATTAAAACGTTATAAATTCGATTTTCAATCAGCCCATACCCGCTTTTTTCATATCATTCATTGGTCTACTGCTCAAAACGGCCGATGATCGATTCTTTCTCCATCAAGATGGCCTACAATCGGAAATTTCGCAAACTGTCATTGGCCTTAGTAGGGTGAGAGGCCAATGACTCTCTCTTGCTCATTCGTTGGAAACCCAAAGGGCCTATCCTTGGGCCACAGCACGCTAACAAAACTCATAAATAGGCCAATGTCTGTTTAAAAATCAAAAATGGGTAAAACATTAAATCTCATATTTTTTCCACATTTTAAGCAGTTTTCAGAATAAATCTTTTATTAACGTGTTGAAATAGTAAATCGCCAATCAACGATCAAGATATCTATAGATTTATTTGAATACAGAGAAAAAGGATTTGAAAATGCGGTGATCAATATTCACTCAAATTTTCTCTGATTCAATGATCTGAGGATTGGCCCTTTAAAAATTTTACGCGAGACTTATTCATCAGTTAGGAGAAACGACACTTGTTCTCAATGGCTTCGCGACCCCCTGGGAACTCTTTACGGCCCCCTAGGGGCCGCGGACTACTCGCGTTGAGAAACCCTGTTCTAAATGATCAGGATCTTGAGACATGAGCATATATCTATAGAGTTTGTCATAGTTTGTATGCTAACTAGCGCCGCCTAGCGGACGAATTCCTAAGAAATAGGCTCACCACGGGGTAGTCCTTGAACTAGGTAACAACTTTGCGAAGACAGTTTTCTTCTATCTAGTGAAAATCACAAGAATATTTAACATTGGAGTGATACTAATATCAACAACTACTTGGCACCTCCATCCAGCGGGCGGTGAGAGCGGAAGACCACCCACTTTCCTACATAAAATGCACCATAATGCAAATGGAAAAATCATGCGTATAAAGTTTTCATACTTCCAATTTTTTAAACTCGTTTATTTGAAGAGCTACTAGAAAGTTGTGTTCTAAAGAATTGTTCACTGTTCACTGATACTTGCTTTGAATTATCAGCTAGGGAAGAAATTTTTGTACGTCTTTAAAGTACATTTTTTCATTTAATTTTGTATGGGTCCGTTTCCCATACTGAATAATCATTTTCTTACTAAACTTCAAGTCGCTTGTCTAGTAGCTAAAAAGATAAGTAAGAGTTACTCTCAATTTCCGCAGGATTCAATTCTTGGTCATCCTTGTTTTTGGATTCTGGATTTCTTTTCGTGCACATTCAGATCAAAAGATATCACGGATATTCTTCTAAAGAGATAATTTAGAAAAGAGTTGAAAATTGAAGAGAAACATTGAGTTGATTAAAAACTTCCGGATAATTGTGGATGACAGTTTACTGTTTTAATTTTTTAAACGTATTCTCATTTTCAAACAAAAAAGTTAGAATGTCAATAGAGTAATTTTCAGAATTCTGACCATAGTGCACCGATCTATGCGATTGATCCGACGGCATGCGAGATCAATAACACTGATTGATCTCTCGGCAAACTTCTGTGTTCTCGAGATAATGTGTCATAAGGGCCGCATGTTGCATCACTCCGGATAGCGAGAAACGTGACTCAAAAAGTGATTCAGGGTGGTCTATTGCGCTGATGGTTGGTCGCATTGCTGCCGTCCGTGTTGTTGCCGACCGAGAGAGACGTACTGTCGTCGTCGTCTATGACGACGATGATGATCGATATCTTTGAACACTGCCGCAGGGCACTTTGGTCCGCGCGTTCGGGTTTTTATAGAGTGTAAATGAGGTTGCGGCAAGTCACTCGGCGATCACGATCACGACCAAAGATGACGACGAACGACGGTGCACTGTTGCACTGTTCTGTAAGTGGTACCCTACTACTGTGCGAAACAATCACGGGTGGCATACGAACTGCAACTGCAGCAATAAAGCAACGTGTGCCCAAAGGTGCAGCGGTTCGCGATCGGACTATTAATATCAATAAAGAGCTAGATGGCAATCGCGGCAGAGAGTGCACCAAATTGGTGTATTGAGGCTTGTGGAGCGTAGAAAATTCTTCAAACAATTTGCGTTTTACAATGAATTGCCTCAGAACACTTTCGAACGGCACGATGATGCCGATTGTACTGTTAGGGGCGTTCGAATAAAGTTCCATCAATGGCTGAGAATTCCTATTTCAAAAATGTTGTTGAATTTCAAACTACTTGTACATTTTAGACTCGAAATCGTTGGCAGAATTCGAACTGTTTGATCATGTAGTACAATTCTACAATTTTGGCGTATCGCATGATAGGATGACATATGTAAACAGAAACTATTCAGTATGCATAGTACTAATACTCCTGGTGGAAAATCTTGAAGATTGGTGTGTCCCATGATAGGTTTTTGCCATTTATCGAAATGATGTCTTTTTCAGGTCCGGATCAGGCTCAGAACATTCTGAAGGTAATTGTTAATTACTTTATATAACAAAAAAAAAAAAATACTCAAAATGCATCATATATATTCCGAGGAAAAATCTTGATATTGATTGCAATCATCGGCTTGACATCCTCTTCTTAGGATGTCTTAAATCGAATAGAGTTTAAGGTGAAACATCTCAGAATCCAAAGATGGCCGGCACAATGGCCGACTTTCTCCCCTACTCACGTTTTCAAAGGCACAAAACTGGAGAAATAGTTGGTAAACGTCCCTGATCTTCTTATTTAAGCTTTCTGCTAGTGCACAAAGCCAAAATAAAAAGTGCACTGTAGTGGGATGGCTTCTTTCGCGAGATTTGTGGCTTTGAAGTTTTAGTGCAATCTTAGAAGTTGATTCCAAGCTGTTTCACCTTAAATATCGAAATGTAATCCGAATTATCATAGGTAAAAACTACTATTCAGTATGCATAGTAGGTGGAAAATCTTGAAGATTGGTGTGTCCCAGGCTAGGTTTTGCAATAACCGAAATGATGCCTTTTATAGGGTTTTGGATTAGGCTCCAGAACATCTCGAAAGTAGTCGTTAATGACTTTAATATAAGCAAAAAAAAAATGCTCAATGCATCACATTATATTCGAAGAAAATTTTGATGATTGATATGTTGCATGATATGGATTGCAATCATCGGATTGACGTCCTCTTCTACGATCCTGAATCGAATAGAGGTTTAAATATAGAAATGTATTGTGAATTATCACAATTAAAAGCTATAACCTGGCTATAAGCTGACGTAAGCAAAATATCAACCAAAACTTTCGCTTCTTTGTCGCAATTCTAACAACTAATGAAGGTTTCATTATTACAATCGAATTAACTGCCTTCATGTTCAGTTAAACACTAATTCGTAATCTGCCCTCAACTCGGTTCATATTTTGGTCATTGAAGTCTTTTGTAAAATCCTGTCCGTCCGTTTACGGAACAAGGCCCTGTCGAACCGAGAGTGGGGGCGCGAGTTCAAGTGCGCAAGCGCTCCAAATTTGCTCTAGTAAGTGTTAGCGAATAGCGCGACCGGTCGTCGTCTGGATAATGACGTCCACACCGGCGTTGAGATCGAATTTTCGCTCCGAACGGCGACGTGTAGGAAAATCGAACCATTTGTGCAGTTCGGGCCAGGAAATTCCTGCTCTGACTGCTGCTGCAACAACGGCATACTCTCGCACACTCCCACATGAGGCTGTACAGTGTTACAGTAGGGTGACCCATAATGACCAATTTGCAAAAAGTCTTAAATTACACCCTCAAATAGCTGATTGACCCCCACCAGCTGCTTGGAAATGATTGAATCCGCATCTCTGAAAGAAGGGCTAAAAGAAGGTTCAACTTAAGATTTTAACAAGTTGATCTATCCATAATGAAAATGGCCACATCAGTGTACAGTTCATACTGGCAAGTACACCTCGAACGAACGCCCCATTACAGGTTCGACGCAAGTCTAAACTGCACTGCTGCTCGGCAATTAATTAATATCGTAACTCAAATAACAATATAAAACAATAAATTTCAATAGTGCTAGGGCGCAAGTTGCCGCACTGAGATCTCGCGTGTGCGATCGATCTAAGAAACGGTCCAAGTCTTAGGTGTATGGTGGTGTTTAGAGTGTGGAGTTGCTTAGGTGCAACGCCTCTCTACTCAACCGGGGGCCACTCTGGTTTCTGACTGACTGATGGGAAAGGTCTACGGGTGCAGGTGCTGCCACCCAATCATGGGGAGATTTGGCGAAAGCCTCAAAGCTGTACGGGGTAGATGGAGGTACACCGGTAGAGAGATGTTGACGATACGGAAGTGTGGCGCAGACTAGGTGCCTGGTTTGCCGGGTATACCAGTCGGTATATCTCTCAGGATAAATATCAATACCCTTAGAGTAAGCATTTTATATTTCAGTACTCGAAAAAGTTTGCCGTCTGTCGTCTGGAAACAACAAATAATCCTACAACTGTTCAATAGGCTACCATACTATATTCAGGGAGTGAAATTATCGGTCACGGCGATAATCATAAGCCTATCGCTCAAGCAGATTTTTTCCGGAGGAAAGAGACGTCTGCAGCACGAAATTTATATTATCACAAAAGCAACGAAAAGTTGCTTCTTTTTTTCTATTCTTGTTTACGTCGTTTTGAGTGTCCTTCGCTCCTGCATTGCTTTTATACACCAATTTTATCTCCCATTCATTCTGCTGACGTGGTTGAGTGGCTAGAGTGCACGCGTATTTTCGAAAATGTTTTTGCTCATGGGTTTCGAACCCGTCGGCGGCAAACATGTTTTTATTCCCTTGTGAATAATTCGCGATAAAGTTTGGAGCCCGATAAAGTTGGATAGTGCATATAATCGGATCGATCTTGGCTATTTCGTCAGTATAAAAAGATCAACAATTATAGCAGTTCACGATCTGTTCTTCGCGAATAAAGGCGGCAACGAATGTCGGTTGTTTTGAAAATGCCCATTTTCGTCTCATTTCCGCGATAATTTCATTCACTGCTCATTTTTGATCATATTAAGGCTAGATTATGCGCAGACCGTAGCGTGGCCTCATAGCGCCTTTGGTGAACCTCCACTTCAGCGCCCTCAAGTCAAGCTTATCAACATATATAGTTAAAATTCCATTGCAAATAATTTTAAAATTCTAGTGCAATTTCTACAAGAATTTGATGAAAATCATCAAAGCGTTATAAAAAGTCAAAAATGTTCTCATTAGTTGATTCGACATGAATGTACTCACGATTGTAAAATATCGCAAATAAATTAAAAAAAAAAAAAAAATTCTTATTTTTTCATGAAAACTGTTGAAGAACTTTTAAAATGTTATCAGAAAGATGCTTTGAAAAATTCTGAACAAATTTTAAAGTTCAATATGGCAGAAAAAAAATCTACAGGAGTCATTGAAATGGTTCTAAACAAAATTTTTTCGTGCAAATTTTGTTTGAAATACAAATTTTTGGAACAAATTCTCGCAGACATCCTTGAACCCATTTTTCAGTTAACAATTCTGTAACTGATTTTGTAAGAATCTTGTCCAATTTTATGTTGAAATCCCGCTCAGAATTTTATGGATCCGTCCAGATAATGTTAGTTACATGATTCGTAACCTATCTCTCCAAAAGCATTCTCTCAAGAAGCTGGTGAAGCTTCCCGACTAAGGGTACATAACAAAATTATATCAGCATATTATTATTTTATAGTTTTTTTCGAACATAGGTTGTTACAAACTTGATGCAGGATGTTGTTAAAATAACTAAAATTATAACAAAAAGTGTATGAATAGTAACATAACATAACAAAATATGTTTTAATTCTATCAAAACATATCAACAAGTTATAAATGTTTGTACAAAGTATCAAAAATTATAATAACTGTTCGATATACGATAATATGTATATATTGAAATGCATAACTATCTATTTTATTTGTTATAAAGTTGTTAAAAATGAATAAAAAAATATCGTAAAGGGAAATAAAACACATTATGTTATATTTCTGTTTTATTATGTTCTATGGAGAACGGAGCCTAACAAAATTATATCATAATATGATATGGCATATATATTCTGATAAAATTTATTAATTTTTGTTATAAGCTCTAGTCGGGTTCTCCCCAGAGTAGGTTGAAACTTCTCTCCAGAAACTGGTAAAAGCTTATTTTCAGAAGCTGATGGAGCTTCTCTCCAGAAGCTTAAGCTTCTGTCAGTAACCAGTGAAGCTTCTCCTCACAGAAACTGGAGACAGCTTGCTTGAGAGACAACTGGAGAAAGCTTCTCACCAGATGTGGTGAAGGCTGATCAGGCTTCTTTCTAGAAGCTGGTGAAGTTTTTTTTCAGAAACTGGGGATGCTTCTCTCCAGAAGCTGGTGAATTTCCTTTAGAGCTGATCAAATTTTCTCCAGAAGCTGGTGAAGCTTCTCTCCAGAAGCTGGTAAAAGCTTTCCTCTAGAAACTGTAAAGCTTTTCAGAAGCTAGTAAAGCTTCTCAAATGCTGGCGAAGCTTCTCTAATGCAGCTGTTAAAGCTTAATTTGGTGAAACTCTCCAGAAGCTGAGAAAGTTCTCCAAAAGCTGAGAAAGCTTCCCCAAGAAGCTGAAAGCTGCTCCAGAAGCTGGTGAGTTCTCTCCAGAATCAGGGAAAGCTGCTTCAATTGGCTAAGAATAATGCTTCAGAAGCTTCTCAATAAGCTAGGACAGCTGCTTCTAAAAGCTGGAAAGCTGCTCCAAAAGCTGGAAAAGTTGCTTCCAGAAGCTGGAAAGCTGGATCATGGTTTCAGAAGCTGGCCAAGCTTTTCTCAGAAACTGGTAAAGCTCAAAGTAGGTAAAGCTTCTCCAGAAGCTGGTAAACTTCTCCAAGAAGCAGGTACAGCTTTTCCAGCTTCTGGAAAACTTTTTAGTAAGCTTGGAGAATGTCTCAAAAGCTGGAAAGCTTCTCAGAAACTGGGAAAAGCTCTCAGAAGCAGGGGAAAGTTTCTCCAGAAGCTGTGGAAACTTCTTCAACCTAGGGAAGCATTCCAGAGCTTGAGAAAACTTCTCCAGAAACTGAGGAAAGCTTCTCCAGAAGCAGGGGAAAGACTCTCAGAAGCTTGTAAAAGTTTTCTCAAGAGCGAGAAACTTCTTTCTGAAGCAAGGGAAAAGCTCTACAGAAGCTATTGAAAGCTCTACCAGAAGCTAGTGAAGCTTGTTCAGACTGGTATGCTTTCTATTAGCTTTGGGAAAGGTTTCTCCAGAAATCAGGGGGAATACTCCCCAGAAGCAGGAAGAAAGCTCCACCAAGAAGCTGGAGAAAGCTTCTTACAGAAGCTGAAGAAAGCTTCTCCAGAAGCTGGAGAAAGCTCTCCAGAAGCTGGAGAAAGCTTCTCCAGAAGCTGGAGAAAGTTCTCCAGAAGCTGGAGAAAGCTTCTCCAGAAGCTGGAGAAAAGCTTCTCCAGAAGCTGGAGAAGCTTCTCCGAGCAAGCTGGAGAGAGAGCTTCTCCAGAAGCTGGAGAAAGCTTCTCCAGAAGCTGGAGAAAGAGCTTCTCCAGAAAGCTGGAGAAAGCTTCTCCAGAAGGGAGAACCTTCTCAGAAGCGACAAGCTTCAGAGTGAGAAAGTCCCAAGAGCTGGAGGCTTCTCCAGAAGCTGGAGAAAGCTTCTCCAGAAGTGAAAGCTTGCGAAGCTGGGAAAGCTTCTCCAGAAGCTGGAGAAGCTTCTCCGAAGCTGGGAAAGCTTCTTCTAAGCTTGGAAAGCTTCTCAGAACTTGGGAAGCTTCTACGAGAAGCTAGTGATAAGCTTTCTACAACTAGTGAGCTAGCTGTGTGCCACAGAGTAGTGAAGCTCTACAGATAGTGAAGGCTTCCAGAAGCTCGGAAAAGCTTCATAAGCTGGGAGAATGTTTCCGCAGTAGGGAATTCTCCAGAAGCTGTAAAAATCTTCTCGAGAAGCAGGGGAGAGATTCTCCAGAAACTAGGGAAAGCATCTCCAGAAGCTTGAGAAAACTTCTCCAGAAACTGAGGAAAGCTTCTCCAGGGCGATCAAATTATCACAAACTGATGTGCTATGATTGGAACTTAACTTGAGTTTTGCAACTGATTTATCACCTAAAGTTGCTGCTTCAGTGTTGCCAGATTGCAGGCACTATACACCAACCAATCAGATGCCTATTCGTGTCGGGCAACACCAAATGCAGGCCAATTAGGAAACTAGGAGAAAATTATATTGCATTTCACGTCTTCGAAGATCGCGTAATCCCTGCACTTGCGCGAGTTTAGTGCGGATTGCATGGGTACGAGGTAATACACAGATTTGCTTGGGTTAGCGGATTAGAAGGAACGACAGAAGATTCAACGCTATTCAAACAGTTCTTTTCAAATGGTTCTACCGCGCTGTAAATGTATGAGTGTGGATTGTGAGAAAGCAGCAACTACAGTACCCGAAGAAGGGAAGTGCCTGGGTTTGAAACCCATATCCTTCTTCTTACAAAAGTAGAAGCGATAACCGATATCTTCTTAACACTATCCATCGAAAGAGTGCGGGCAGAAATACAGACTGATGATTTTCAAAATTCTTGAAGAATTTATTACAAATCCCATGGAGCACTTCATTGAGTACTTCCTAAGAAGCTTTCTCTCGAGAGCTCGGAATGTCGTAGGCGACTCTCCAAATCTCGATTTGTCAGTTTGTCGCCGTAGCAGCAGCAGCATTCGAAAGTAGGCCGAACTGGAACCGAACAAAAACAAGTGATTAATTTCGGTCACCGACGATCATAATGCTTGTGTGACTGTGACGAATTTGACGAACGTCGTCAGTCGACAGTGCACGCGAATTCAGGTCAAACACGACCCAAATATATCGTCAAAACGGAAACCACGGAATCAATCAGTTGCGCAATACGACGAGAGCGCCTAGTTTGGCAATTTCCTTTCGATCATATCCAACGATCTAGCTAGCAGCCCGCCTACAATGCGCGATCAATCAGTCACGACGACGACAACCGGATTTTCTACGAGGTCGTTTCGCTGCCAGTTTGTGTGGATTGTTCGTTTCTTAATCATCCCAATGGAATAGGACGATAGGCGACCATCATCATTCGGTGTCAATCTTTCGTTTTCGAATCTCCGGCAAACGAGAAAAGGCCTAGCAGTGGGCAGACAGAACGAGAAGAGAAGGCCGCCACCGCTCTTTGATTTATTCTATTTAAATTAGTGTTGTGTGCGAATCGTCCCGTCGGAGGGATGACCGCAGAGAAGGGACGCAAGTGGCTCGAAGTCGAAAAATCATGTTTTCGAATTTTTTCAGTGATATAATTGTCTTGCTTTTCATAAGTATTAGATAGCACTCCCAAAGTTTTAGTAGATTGGTATAAACTTCGACTTTTTCTCATCATGTGAATAGTCATCATTTTGGCCAAAATTTGTATGAAGTGCAACCGCCGTGGACGGTCGAAGAACCTGCTGCCCCTCACTGTAAGCGCTATCCCACGCGCGTATTCGGTGATTTTAATTGATCCGTGGGAATCTCGTTCGGTTGAGAGCAATTGGCGGAATGGGGGGCACCAGAAGAAGACCCGTCCAGATGCACCCCGTGGTGAGCTCTTTTTATTGTTATCAGCGAGAGTGTACATTCTGTCTTTCAGAGTTGGAACTGAGGCGGGATAACCCCGTTAACTGTGAGAGAGAAAGGATTGGAAAGCACGCGGGAGAGGAACGAAGATAATTACTCATAGAAGCGGCCTATTATCGTCGGAGCTTTATTGATCGAGATGCCAGATGCAACTATCCGTCAAATCAGACACAGCGCTTCTTCACTATTAGACCAACGCGCCGTGACCAATGGGACAAATGATGGATCTCGAGAGAACTCCGGAGATCCCGAAGAGAATTTCTAGACTTTGATGGTAGCGGGTCTGAATCTGAATTTTAATTTTTATGACGACAATCATGAAGCAGATCTTTTGTTTTCTAGACACAAATTTAAGAGGCTATTATAAAGTAGTATAGATTTAAACTGGAAGCATCCAATTCCGAAATTGGGTCATCTGCTCTTCGAATTACGGGTTTCCCTTGTTTTGGGCCCATTTTACCACCTCAATGACCACATCTTTAAAATGATCCAATAAAGTTTTGTTTCGCTATTAATCGAGTTTTTAGTTGATTCTCATTCAAACTTTTATGCCATTCTAAAGTTTTCCGAGCTTTCTCTCGAACTGGGTTCTATGATTGTCGGTCATATCGATGTGAATGATATGACAACGGTATTTCCCTTGGAACGCATTCGGTAGAACAACGAATTTCAAAATTATGCTGCTTCCAAGTCGATTGAAACGCTGAACAAATTGTTGGAATGGTTGTCGTATCGATTGAGTGAGAATTGTAAAGGAATCCCACTAGAATTTAATTTCAGAATTGGTTATGATTTTAAAAACAAATGTTTTGGCCAGTTTTCTAAAATAAATTTTTACAGGTTTTGCGGATTTCCCTACTCTCTGTGGAGAAGCTTTTCCCAGCCTTACACTCTGAGAGAAGCTTCCACTTCTGAGAGAGCTATTCAGGCTTTGGAGAGAACTTTTCCACGCTCTGGAAAAAGCTCCCAGCTTCTGGAGAGAAGCAATAGCAGCTTCTGGAGAGAGGCTTTCTCAGCTTCTGGAAAGAGATTTTGCTCAGCTTCTGAGAGATGCTTCCCAGCTGCTGGACAAAGCTTCCCGCTTCTAGAGAGAAGTTTTCCCCAGCTTATGGAGCGAAGCTTTCTCTAGCTTTGGAGAGAGAAGCTTTTCCCAGTTCTGGGAGAAGCATTCACAGCTTCTGGAGAGAAGCTTCACATACTTCTGGAGAGAAGCTTTCACAGCTTCTGGAGATAGCTTACCCACCTTCTGGAGCGACTTTTCCCTGCTTCTGGAGATAAGCTACCCAGCTTCTGGAGAGAAGCTTTCCCAACTTATGGAAAGAAGCTTTCACATCTACTGGAGAGAAAGCTTTCCCCAACTTATGGAGAGAAGCTTTTCCAGCTTCGGGAGAAGCATTCCCAGCTTGTGGAGAGAAGCTTTTGCAGCTTCTGGAAAGCTTCCCGGATTGGAGAAGAACTCTCCCAGCTTCTGGAGAGAAGCTTTCCCAGCTTCTGGAGAGAAGTTCTCCAGATTCTGGAAATGAAGTTTCCCAACTTATGGAGAGAAGCTTTCCGTAGTGAAGCCTTTCCTGCCTTCTGGAGAAAAGCTTTCCAAGCTTCTGGGAAGCTTCTCTCGCTTCTGGGAGAAACTTTCTCAGCTTTGGGTAAAAAATATCATCAATATGATCCTGTCATTTGAGGGTTGCAAGTCAGCTATAGTTACTTAACGCACAGCCATTGCAAATTTAAAAATTAAAAACTTAGATTATTTCTGTAGATATCAATAAAAATCCTTAATTGAATCTTCAGTTGATTTTTCGAGCTTACTGATGAGATCCGAGGTTTTCAGAGATCAGGGCCTTCCTTAGCCGAGTGGTTAGAGTCCGCGGCTACAAAGCAAAGCCATGCTGAAGGTGGCTGGGTTCGAATCCCGGTCGCTCCAGGATCTTTTCGTAATGGAAATTTCCTTGACTTCCCTGGGCATAGAGTATCATCGTACCTGCCACACGATATATGAATGCGAAAAAGGCAATTTAGGCAAAGAAAGCTCTCAGTTAATAACTGTGGAAGTGCTCATAAGAGCACTACGCTGAGAAGCAGGCTCTGTCCCAGTGGGGACGTCAATGCCAAGAAGAAGAAGAGATTCCCTGACGATTTTTTGATAATTATCCCTACGGCTTGTAAGGAACACATGAAATCTGCAAATAACTCCTAGCAATATTTTTGGCGATTTATTGGCGAAATTCGGAGTTGTCCCATGTGAAGTATTTTATTTTTTGCAGTCCTGATTCACTTCGACAGGGTTTTTTTTTTCAAACTACTGATCACAATATGCGTGTTTCCAAGCGCTTCTTATTACCAAGTTTCTGACAGTTCAGTCGAGAAAATTGCCCCTGTCAAAGTGGATGCTGGAATTGCCAAAGTTCTTTACTTAATTCTGAACCGGACATAAATGCAGCTTAGTGTTTTGTTTCAGACAATTGGATGATGAAAAACCCCACAGTGGTTTATCATTCTTGCCCTGCATGGATTGTTGAATTTTGTCAAGATGCCTTATGGAAGTTCCTTGTCGTATTATTGGAAAATACAAGGTAAATTTCTGACTTAATGCATAGTGGACTCCTCCAAAAGATTACAGCAGGATTCTTGTACTGACGATTTCTCCATTAAGATTTCTCCATTAAGATTTGTTGTGGATTACAGACATGATTTGTAGGAGTGCCTGTACAGTAGATCAGATAACACTTCAATAGTCGCATTATGTATATTGTACGACATAGTTGAGAAAATCTCGCTTTTCGTTCACAGCCAGTGCTTGGGCTTCTGGCAATGATCAACTGCGTGGGCGACCGGAAGGAAAAATATTGGAGAGATTCGGTATTTCCATACACATGATTTTAAGAACATCCATCTTAAGGGGTCTGTGAGACGTTTGTAAAGCTTCAAAGGGGGTCGCGGCTCCTAAAAGGTTGAAAACCACTGATTTATTAGGATGATTTCTTCGACAAGTTTGTCCAGGATGAAAATTGATTTCAGTTGAACATTTTGAAATCCAAGATGACGGTCAAGAAACCAAGATGGCGACTTCTGATCCATGAAAATCATTGTATCTTAAGATTCTCATCATTTAGAAGAATGAATTTTTTCGACAAATTTGTCCAGATTGAAAATTGCTTTCAGTTAAACATTTTGGAATCCAGGATGGCGACCTAGAAAACGAGACGGCGACTTCCGGTTCATATAAATAATTATATCTCAGGATCCTTATAATTTAGAAGCATGATTTTTTCGACACGTTTGTCCAGGTTGAAAATAGTTTTTATTTGAATACTATGGAATTCAAGATGACGACCTAGAAAACAAGTTGTCGCCACCGATGGACCGATGGACCCGAAACATGAAAATCATTGTATCTCAATATCATGATGATCATTTAGAAGCATGATTTGCTTCAAGTTCGTCCAGGTTGAAAATTGCTTTCAATTGAACATTTTGGAATTCAAGATTATGACTTCCGGTCCATGGAAATCATTGTATTTCAAGATCCTGATCATTGAGAAGCATGAAGTTTGTCCAGGTTGAAAAACGCTTTCAAATTGAACACTTTAGAATTCAAGATGGCGGCCTAGAAAACAAGATGGTGACTTCCGGTTAATGGAAATTATTGTATCTCAAGTTTTTTTTTCTATTTTTTCGCGTGAAAAGACGTATCCTATCCCGGGTAAAGGTGAATGGCATATCGAAAACAAAATAAAATTTGCCATAAGCTCTGATTTAAACATTTTTAATATTTTCACGAAGAACTGAAAACATCATTACAATAGCAATATAATGGTATCATGCCAATATATGTTATTTATTTGTTGTTTTGAATACTAGATATTATTTTGTTATTTTATCGAAAAAAAGCATTATCAGCAGTCTAGCATTAAGTAAATGAAAAAAACCGAATTTAGTACTATACCATTTAATTCCACTAGAGTTTGTATCCTTTGACAGATACGCGTATGTCGATTACTTATAGGTATTCTACTAAACAGCTCGAAGATTTATTATCAGTCTAGCATTGTTTTTTTTCGACCTGGGATTCTTGACCTTTTTGACTCACTTTTGTATCGGAGTTTCTTAAAGTTGTGAAATTCAAATATCGTTTAAAAGTGCATTTTAAGGCTGAAGGCTTCAATTATGTAGAGCACAAATAGTTTCTTCATCCTCACAGTACAACACAAAAATTTAAACAAGAATCTAACTGCAGTTCTTGAAGGTACATTTCCATACTAGACGTATTTCGGGCCAAATCGTATTCCGAGCTGGCAGCACCCTCTCAGATTTCAATAAGATTTACTGGATGTGTAGACCCTGAAAAAATAAGCAAACTGCAAACTATCTGTGCTATCTGTGCAAAATTTATCTGTGCTATCATTTGGCAAGGGCCAAACTTTTTTACCAGATTTTTTTTAATCATGTTATCAAAAAATGTCCGGTTAATTGTAGACCAATTACTTACCATGGCAAAAAAATAATTCAAATAACAGTTTTTTTTAAATTGATTTTAAAATTTTAAAATCTTTTTGTTTCCAGTGTAGGCCACAGATGAGATCATTTTTATATGGGATTCTCGATAACTTAAAGTAAACTGATTAGACCAAATTGACTCGCTTAGTGAGCATCATTGAATTCTGAGATAATTTCACTTATTTAGTTTTGTTTGGAAGTGGCACGCTAAAAAATAATTTGAGGCGAGAAAAATGTTTTGTGAGAAAAACTTTTTATCCTTAAAAGTGCCCATCTCGCGATGTATAGACAGTTGGTAGTAAAATTAATTACCTATCTTGAGATAAAATTTCAATAAAATAAAACGAAACATCTGTTTTTTAAATCGACTTTAAGTTTTGAAAATCTTTTTTTTCCAGTGTAGGCTGCAAATGAGATTTTTTCAAGTATTGTTATTAAAAATTATCTACAAGTCATCCACACAACATTTTTAATAAGAGTTGTCATTTGTCGATTACATTATTTTGAAAATAAAAACGAGTAAAAAAGTGTAGCGCTATTCAAATGATAGTCCAGATAAATTTTGGAGTTTGGAGTTATGCCCTTTTCAATTTTTAGCTAAATTTTTCCTTAGTACAGCCATGTCTCATTCTTTCGGAATTAATAAAAACATTTTTTCTGCAAAATATTCTTCATACCAGAAGGCACTTATCTCGTTAACATGTCGTGGTGGCGGTATTCTTAATTTACGTAGTGTTTTATAAGCATGAGCATGAGTTTTGATGATCGTACAATTCGTAGTTGCTACTCCGTGATTGATCAGAATAATCCAAATTGTACAGGAAACCAACAGATGTAGCTTGGTAGTAGCATACCATCTTCAATGTACATTTTCGAGGACTCTAAACTTAGTAATGTCAATAACGGCGCCGGCCACGTCCTCACGGTCATCGGGAAGGGAAAGACCAAGTAACCTCTGCATCTTCATGGTTGTCACGGGAAGGAGCTTCGTTAGTGGGAGGGTTGAAAGCTACATTGATCAGGATTGGTAAGTGATGTGATTCATGTAACCTCTGTTTAAGAAGTTATCTATCTATGCGTCGACATCTTAAACGTCGAGCTATTCAAAGGTTTGAATCTTGAAATTTTACTAAACATGAATAAGCGCCTATGTAGACAATCAATGTGACGAATCATCCAAACTATGTTCTGACTAAACACATAAAAAATAGATGTATCATATGCGTAATTACAAGCATGAAACGAGCTCACCAGTAGATTATCCACCCTCGACTGAACAGTCAAATTCTCGGCATCAACATGCATAATTTGGGATATCAAAAGATAAAAAATACTCCGAGACAGCTTGGGCATTCGCAAAGCACTTCCCAAGCGAATTAAGCCAACCGAAAAAAAAAAACTCCTAGCGCGCGAAAAACGAATCGGACAGCTCAGGCCTTGGCAAAGCACTGTCCGAGCGACTGAAACTAACCGAAAAAACATTCCAAGCGCGCGAAAAACGAATCGGACAGCTTGGGCCTTCGCAAAGCACTGCCCGAGCGACTGAAGCCAACCGAAAAAACACTCTGAGCGTGCGAAAAACGAATCGGACAGCTTAGGCATTCGCAAAGCACTGTCCGAGCGACTGAAGTCAATTGAAAAAACAACACTCAGAAAGCGTGAAAAATGAATCAGACAGCTTGAGCTTATGCAAAGCACTGCCCGAGCGACTGAGGCCAACCGAAAAAACACTCTGAGCGCACGAAAAACGAATCGGACAGCTTGGGCCTTCGCAAAGCACGGCCCGAGCGACTGAAGTCAACCGAAAAAACACTCTGAGCGCGCGAAAAACGAATCGGACAGCTTAGGCATTCGCAAAGCACTGTCCGAGCGACTGAAGCCAACCGAAAAAAGACTCTGAGCGCGTGAAAAACGAATCGGAGAGCTTTGGCATTCGCAAAGCACTATTCAAGCGACTGAAGCCAACTGAAAAAAAAAACACTCCGATCGCGTGAAAAACGAATCGGATAGCTTGGGCCTTCGCAAAGCACTGTCCCAGCAACTGAAGCCAACCGAAAAAATAACACTCAAAAAGCGACTAAAGCCAACCGAAAAAACACTCTGAGCGCCCGAAAAATAAATCGGACAGCTTGGGTCTTCGCAAAGCACAGTCCGAGCGACTGAAGCCAACCGAAAAAAAAATACTCCGAGCGCGTGAAATACGAATCGGATAGTTTAGGTATTCGCGAAGCACTGTCCAAGCGACTGAAGCCAACCGAAAAAACAACACTCAGAAAGCGCGAAAAACGAATCGTACAGCTTGAGCTTTCGCAAAGCACTGTCCAAGCGACTGAAGCCAAACGAAAAAACAACACTCAGAAAGCGCGAAAAACGAATCGGACAGCTTGAGCTTTCGCAAAGCACTGTCTGAGCGACTGAAGCCAACCGCAAAAAAAAAACACTCCGAGCGCGTGAAAAACGAATCGAACAGCTCAGGCATTCGCAAAGCACTGTCCAAGCGACTGAAGCCAACCGAAAAAACAACACTCAGAAAGCGCGAAAAACGAATCGAACAGCTTGAGCTTTCGCAAAGCACTTCCCAAGCGAATTGAGCCAACCGAAAAAAAAAAAATACTCCGAGCGCGCGAAAAACGAATCGGACAGCTTGGACATTCGCAAAGCACTATCCGAACGACTGAAGCCAATTGAAAAAACAACACTCAGAAAGCGCGAAAAACGAATCGCCGAGCTTGGGCCTTTGCAAAGCACTGCACGAGCGACTGAAACCAACCGAAAAAACAACACCGATCGACTGAAGCCAACCGAAAAAACACTCTGAGCGCGCGAAAAACGAATCGGACAGCTTAGGCATTTGCAAAGCATTGTCCGAGCGACTGAAACCAACCGAGCGCTTGAAATACGAAGCGGACAACTTAGGCATTCGCAAAGCACTGTCCAAGCGACTAAAGCCAACTGAAAAAAAAACACTTAAAACGCGCGAAAAACGAATCGGATAGCCTGGGCCTTCGCATAGCACTGTCCCAGCAACTGCAGCCAACCGAAAAAACACTCTGAGTGCACGAAAAACGAATCGGACAGCTTGGGCCTTCGCAAAGCACTGTCCGAGCGACTGAAGCCAATCTTATTTTACGTAGTGTTTTAGTGCAAAAACTCCGAAAAAATAGCCAGTTTTACATTTTTTGGTCATAATTTATAAACCGTTTATATTTTTAGCATCATTATCCTCCGCAAAACAAGCAACTTTGCTGAACATGTTGATAACCTACAAACGATCTTCTTCCTGTTTCGGAGATATTAACACTTCAGTGTTGTGTTTGTTAGGAGATTTTTTTTTTTGTAGAAGACACTCAGTTTTTTGTGTTAAGAACATTTCGTCCGAAGGTTGCATTGAAAAATTCTCAATAGTTTGTGAGATATAGCCGTATTAGGGAAAAATTAAGTCTAAAAACTGAAAAGGCCGCAACTCCAAATTTCGAACTAATCTTCCAAAACACAAATAGGGTTTTATTATTATAGATGATTACTTTTAAGATCTGAAGGCAGAATTTTGTTTACATTCGATGACATTTCAAATTCCTGAAAAATGCAAGAAATTTTCATATGTATGTGAAGTTCTGTAATAAATCGATTAAAATCGTCGGTTTCAAAACACAAATGTTTCATAATATGAGAAATTATTGTTTTTAGTCATTTGTGAAATTTTTATTCTTTTCATTTTTGGCCCACAGTGCGATCAATCGTTTCATTTTTGGCCACAGGCAATAGCGTGAAGGTCGAATCAATTTGGAAGCGACCACACTTTTTGGCCTTGAATCTCGTTTCCCTCCCCTTGAACAGAATCTGGGTCGATTGAGCAGAACGCAGAACGGAATTCTTCCCGATACGATTGGAATTCCATAGGAATATCTCTCTCTCGAGGGACGTTAATTGCATCGTTCGGGTTAATTGATAACGATCGCGCGTTGTTTTCTCAGCCGCAGGGCGAGACAAGTGGAAAAATACGCCTTCTCCTGGCTGAGACGACGCGCAGTTCTTAGCACTAATCCAGCCCCGGTGTGAATCATCGCTATTAGCCGCGGCGATACGTTTTCCAAGTGCGTCGTTTCTCCAATGGGAGGGGAATTTCTGGATATTACAGTAGTGGACAATACATTTGAAAATTATTTGATTTTTCTTCAACAAAATTGTACATTTGAACGGGATGAACAAATATGCTGAAGACACTCCGTCAAAAATTTTGCTTTGCTCAATTTACTTTTGTTCTCGTGAATAGAAAAATTACCAAACGATTTCTCATACTAAACTGTCAAGAATTTTGTAAGGAAAATCTAAAAAGCTGCAAATCTATTGCCCAATACTGTACATTTATAGACGAAATGCCTTATTGAGGGGGGAAAGTGAAAGAATAGATTATTAATTTCAGGCGTATCGTTTAAGAAATGACGAGGTTCTTTGTTCTCCCGAGAACGAGAATGAGAATGCGGGAACTCCACGGGGGGAGGAGATAACGAGCTGCCTTGGCCAGGGCCGAAGTAAATAGGTGTGAAAAATGGGGATTATTGACAGGTGACTTCGATCAACGCGAACGCTGTTCTTGGATGATGGAAGAATGCGGGACGATAAATTACGGCTGGCAAGATTAGGCCGTTGTCTTGCGAGAGAAATTTCTGGGTCGAGTTCTTTGGGGTATTAGGTCAGTGAGGAGAAATGGAAGAGAATAGGGAGATGTTCATCAGTTTCGTATAATGATATTCCATGACTTACTGAACAACTTATTCTTTTAGGATCGCTCTGTAGAGTTTCACTTAAATCTTTTCGAGAATTTCCTTTAGAATCATTGGCGTTTTATTCCTCCAAGGGGATAAAAAATTCCTGCGTTATACCTGTAAAGAATTTTTCACGAAATTTTCCAACAATTTATTTTTTCAATCTAGACATTTTCTTTCCAATTCATAGAATTTTCATATTTTAGAAAATCGTAATGAACTCTCATAAGAACAGACAAACAATTTTGTTTCAGGTTATTAGAGCTTCTTCTTCTAAATTCTCGAAAAGGGGTCATCCAAAAATGACGTCCATCATTTAGGGGAGGGGGGGGGGGTCTATGAAAGTGTGACAGTGCATGTATTAGGTATTGGAAAAAGCGTGACACAGGGGGGAGGGGGGGTCTAGGAATCCCGAAAAACGATGGACGTCATATTTGAACCGTCCCAAAGATTGCAACGGAAATGGACTTTAGATTTTTTTTTTTTTTTTGAAGATTTCTGTCGAGATTTGTCAAAATTTCTACATCTCTTAGAGTTTTGAATTCATCTTCCTGTCGAAATATTTAAAAATTCCTTCAGGAAAGCTTGAAGTATTTCATTCTTCATTCTTAAGGACAGTTATTTTCGAGAATCTATGAGTATTGCTCTCTTCTTACTTTGAAATTAATTTGGAAATAAATTACACAACATTTGTAATGTTCCTTAGGAAAATCTGAGACCAGGGATTGAATTCAGAGAAAATTGAGAGTATCTCTCACTAATCGCTCGCTGTAACAATCATGATCCGCAGCACATCATGAGAGGTCGTTTATCATCTCCTGCTACAGCTCTGATTAGATCGGAGTGATAACAGTACATGATAAAACCTATCTGAGCAAGCTTCAAATTTGAGGGCAGTATTGCTTTCGGATGTTCGTAAATTTTCATGCCTGTAATATAAAACACCTACCCCTAATAGTAGATAAGCGAGAAAAATAGTTTTATTATAGCTCTCACTTTGCGGCTCTCGTTCGTTGCTGCTTTTAATAAAGTTTGTTACTATTTGTGAAACTTTGCCGATCATGAACCGATACAGAAGTGATGTTATTCTTCACATGCTTCAATCGTGCTTCGAAATCAAATGAGAGCGAATTTTGCATTGCCTGTCTGAGCCAATTGCTTTCTACTGATAAAGATTTTTCTATAAGAAATGCTTGGTGAACTTTTTGGGATTTTGTTTAAAAGATCATTTGATCGATTAGGAAAAAATATTAAGATACTTGGTCAAATTACGCCCATTTCATATATTTTGAAAAAAATAAAATAATTGAAAGCCCATAGAACACAAAGCTTAGAAGCATGCTCTTTCTCCGTACGAACGTAACGCCAAAATCAAGAAAGTGAGAGTTACGATTCGAGAAATATTAGTCTGAGATAATGAATTAAAGGAAACGCTTTTTATCAAAGTTCATTTTGGACAACTTTCGCTTTAAAAACCAGCGGAAACCATCACTTCAACCGGCCATGGCCCTTTCTATCCAGTGAAAATTTTCACGGCCATTACCTGATTGAAATTGTGCGTTCTCTCCTCGCTCCCATGTCATGGCAACTTTCATCACTCAAGGCGATCCACCGGTCCGACGACACTTGACACATCGGGATCTGACATGATGGTGCGTTTCCCATATCGCTTCGCTTCGTCTGGCTGGACCAAAGACCAGTATAGTCGGCTGGTAAGCACTGGTCCAGACCATGGTTTCCCAAACTGTGGGTCGCGACGCCCTAGGGAGTCGTGAGCTGATATCAGGGGAATTGTTGAGTGTTGAGCTTTGAATTTTGAATTTTGAGTGTTGCGTGTTGCGTGTTGAGTGTTGAGTGTTGAGTGCTGAGTGCTGAGTGCTGAGTGCTGAGTGCTGAGTGTTGAGTGTTGAGTGTTGAGTGTTGAGTGTTGAGTGTTGAGTGTTGAGTGTTGAGTGTTGAGTGTTGAGTGTTGAGTGTTGAGTGTTGAGTGTTGAGTGTTGAGTGTTGAGTGTTGAGTGTTGAGTGTTGAGTGTTGAGTGTTGAGTGTTGAGTGTTGAGTGTTGAGTGTTGAGTGTTGAGTGTTGAGTGTTGAGTGTTGAGTGTTGAGTGTTGAGTGTTGAGTTTTGAGTGTTGAGTGTTGAGTGTTGAGTGTTGAGTGTTGAGTGTTGAGTGTTGAGTGTTGAGTGTTGAGTGTTGAGTTTTAAGTTTTAAATTTTGAATTTTGAATTTTGAATTTTAAATTTTGAATTTTGAATTTTGAATTTTGAATTTTGAATTTTAAATTTTGAATTTTGAATTTTGAATTTTGAATTTTGAATTTTGAATTTTGAATTTTGAATTTTGAATTTTGAATTTTGAATTTTGAATTTTGAATTTTGAATTTTGAATTTTGAATTTTGAATTTTGAATTTTGAAATTTTGAATTTTGAATTTTGAATTTTGAATTTTGAATTTTGAATTTTGAATTTTGAATTTTGAATTTTGAATTTTGAATTTTGAATTTTGAATTTGAATTTTGAATTTTGAATTTGAATTTTGAATTTTGAATTTTGAATTTTGAATTTTGAATTTTGAATTTTGAATTTTGAATTTTGAATTTTGAATTTTGAATTTTGAATTTTGAATTCTGAATTTTGAATTTTGAATTTTGTATTTTTAAATATGTATTTTGAAAAAGTTTTCATCCGAAAAGTTCGGGAACCCATGGCCCAGAGACGAAAGCGAGAGTTTTCTCTGCCTCTTTTTTTCGCTTGAACACATGAACAAATTAATAAGCGAACCGCCTCCTTCGAGTCGAGTGCGCGTCGTCTTCGTAACACTGTAGATGGCGCGATAGTCGATGAGAGTGATGACAAATGGAGACATTTGACGACGCCAAGAAGCTCTAGTCGAGATCTGTCACTTTCGCCCAACGCAACGCAAGATACATGACGCAGATAACAAAAGTTCAAGTACGAGAAATTGATTCGATCTGAAAGAGCGGCTAGAAGCGAAAAAAAACCTGTCGTCATCGTAGATCGATGCTTGGGCGAGTGTCAATGACATATCAATCAACAGCCCGGTGATCTTCATGAAGATGATGATGGTGATTACAGAGATCGAGAAGCTGTTCGCTTAGGTGTGAAAATCGATTCGATCGTCTTCACCGTACGCAAATTGCCGCTAATGTGTGCTTCAATGTATCCGATTTGATGCCACCACCGTGAAGGCATACGCTTCCCTCGATTCGGAGGCGGAGGCGTTGAGGGCCCTTGAGTCCGCCAACGACTACGGAGACGTTATCTAGGTTCTGTCAACAAACAAACAAACATACGAACGCCCGACTGTTGTACAAGACTTATCTGAGCAACGACGGACATGGACTTGGACGACGTACCATGATGGAAAAGTTCCGTCCGAACAGCTGGCGATAATGGATTGGAGAACCCGAGTAAAACTAACGTCATATCGTGAGAGGCGTGATCGTTTGTCGAGTCTTTTGATTTGTCAAGTGCTACAAATCAAAGCAATTGTTGACGTCCTGAACAACTTTTCGTGAACCTTTCTAACTAATAAGGCTAGTGGACATTGGATTTTGGATTTCAGTTTTTGGATTTTAGATTTTGGATTTTGGATTCTGGACTTTGAATTTGGATTTTGGATTTTAGATTTTGGACTTTGGATTTTGGATTTTAGATTTTGGACTTTGGACTCTGGATTTTCTATTTTGGATTTTGGATTTTGGATTTCAGATTTTGGATTTTAGATTTTAGATTTTGGACTTTAGATTTTGGATTTTGGATTTTAGATTTTGGACTTTGGATTTTGGGTTTTGGATTTTGAGAGTTGGATTTTGGATTTTGGATTTTAGATTTTGAACTTTGGATTTTGGGTTTTGGATTTTGAATTTTGAATTTTGGATTTTGGATTTTGGATTTTGGATTTTGGATTTTGGATTTTGGATTTCAGATTTTGGACTTTGGATTTTGGATTTTAGATTTTGGACTTTAGATTTTGGACTTTGGATTTTGGATTTTGGATTTTAGGTTTTGGGTTTTGGATTTTGAATTTTGAATTTTGAATTTTGAATTTTGAATTTTGAATTTTGAATTTTGAATTTTGAATTTTGAATTTTGAATTTTGGATTTTGGATTTTGAATCCAGGATTTTGGATTTTGGATTTCAGATTTTGGACTTTGGATTTTGGGTTTTGGATTTTGGATTTTGGATTTTGGATTTTGGATTTTGGATTTTGGATTTTGGATTTTGGATTTCAGATTTTGGACTTTGGATTTTAGATTTTGGACTTTAGATTTTGGACTTTGGATTTTGGATTTTGGATTTTGGGTTTTGGGTTTTGGATTTTGAATTTTGAATTTTGAATTTTGAATTTTGAATTTTGAATTTTGAATTTTGAATTTTGAATTTTGAATTTTGAATTTTGAATTTTGGATTTTGGATTTTGGATTTTGGATTTTGGATTTTGGATTTTGGATTTTGGATTTTGGATTTTGGATTTTGGATTTTGGATTTTGGATTTTGGATTTTGGATTTTGGATTTTGGATTTTGGATTTTGGATTTTGGATTTTGGATTTTGGATTTTGGATTTTGGATTTTGGATTTTGGATTTTGGATTTTGGATTTTGGATTTTGGATTTTGGATTTTGGATTTTGGATTTTGGATTTTGGATTTTGGATTTTGGATTTTGGATTTTGGATTTTGGATTTTGGATTTTGGATTTTGGATTTTGGATTTTGGATTTTGGATTTTGGATTTTGGATTTTGGATTTTGGATTTTGGATTTTGGATTTTGAATTTTGAATTTTGGAATTTGTATTGTAGATATTAGACTTTGGGTTTTGGATTTTGAATTTTGAATTTTGAATTTTGAATTTTGAATTTTGAATTTTGAATTTTGAATTTTGAATTTTGAATTTTGGATTTTGGATTTTGGATTTTGGATTTTGAATCCAGGATTTTGGATTTTGGATTTCCGATTTTGGACTTTGGATTTTGGATTTTAGATTTTGGACTTTAGATTTTGGACTTTAGATTTTGAATTTTAGATTTTGGATTATGGATTTTGGATTTTGGATTTTGGATTTTGGATTTTGGATTTTGGATTTAAGATTTTGGATTTTGGACTTTGGATTTTGGATTTTAGATTTTGGACTTTAGATTTTGAATTTTAGATTTTGGATATTGGATTTTGGATTTTGGATTTCAGATTTTGGATTTTGGATTTTAGATTTTGGACTTTGGATTTTGGATTTTGGATTTTAGATTTTGGACTTTAGATTTTGGATTTTGGATTTTGGATTTTGGATTTTAGATTTTGGATTTTGGATTTTGGATTTTGGATTTTGGATTTTGGATTTTGGATTTTGGATTTTGGATTTTGGATTTTGGATTTTGGATTTTGGATTTTGGATTTTGGATTTTGGATTTTGGATTTTGGATTTTGGATTTTGGATTTTGGATTTTGGATTTTGGATTTTGGATTTTGGATTTTGGATTTTGGATTTTGGATTTTGGATTTTGGATTTTGGATTTTGGATTTTGGATTTTGGATTTTGGATTTTGGATTTTGGATTTTGGATTTTGGATTTTGGATTTTGGATTTTGGATTTTGGATTTTGGATTTTGGATTTTGGATTTTGGATTTTGGATTTTGGATTTAAGATTTTGGATTTTGGATTTTGGATTTTGGATTTTGGATTTTGGATTTTGGATTTTAGATTTTGGACTTTGGATTTTAGATTTTGGATTTTGGATTTTGGATTTTGGATTTTGGATTTTGGATTTTTGGATTTTGAATTTTGAATTTTGAATTTTGAATTTTGAATTTTGAATTTTGAATTTTGAATTTTGAATTTTGAATTTTGAATTTTGAATTTTGAAATTTTGAATTTTGAATTTTGAATTTTTAATTTTTAATTTTGAATTTTGAATTTTGAATTTTGAATTTTGGATTTTGGATTTTGGATTTTGAATCCAGGATTTTGGATTTTGGATTTCCGATTTTGGACTTTGGATTTTGGATTTTAGATTTTGGACTTTAGATTTTGAATTTTAGATTTTGGATTTTGGATTTTGGATTTTGGATTTTGGATTTTGGATTTTGGATTTTGGATTTTGGATTTTGAATTTTGAATTTTGGAATTTGTATTGTAGATATTAGACTTTGGATTGTGGATTTTGAATCTTGGATCTTGGATTTTGGATTATGGACTTGAAAAGGATTTTTGAAAAGGATAAAAAAAAATTGATGCTAGCTAGCACCAATTTTTCCACGTATCGAGCACAATTACACAAAAAAAAACATTCTACTCGGGTAATCATAGTTACGGTAAAAAAAACTTACAAGCTCAATACACGGTTTGGGTTTCAAAACAATCCCCATCCGTGTTGTTTGCAGCGTCGATACGCCATGATAAGGCAACCGTGAAGTGACACATCAATGTTGTTCGATTCACAAACATTTCAGGCGACCTTCGCAATCACCTGGATGGTTAGTTTTTTTTATATCAGGGGGTTTTCATGGTCCAATGTTGAGTAGATATCGTCGCGCCGTGATAGACAAACGATAAAAACGGATACCACGTTTCGAGTGGTAGCGATAAGGGACTGCATTCCGTAATTGATATGGCCTGCAGCAAGAAATCGATGATAAAGATTACTGTTTACGCAGAAGGTATAGTTCTAGCTTCCAACAACTGTGAACTGTAAAACCTTCCATTTGATTAAAGCTGGATACTGTTTTATAACTTTCACTTCATTACAACTTAGAAATTCAAAGCTTCTCATGTTTATTGCCATTCGTCCCATATCGATGTCCCGAAACCAAACCAATCCAATCTACAAATGTTATCTGATGACTTCGTACCGCGTACCGAGATGTGCAAAAATAAGGACAAGAGCATCTTACCGTACGATCGAAAGGTGAAAGCAGCAATTTGATGAACATCTGAATGGAGGATAGCGCTGAATATAAGGGTTAACAATAAAGGAAGTGCCAGTAAAAATAAACTACCGAAAAATTTTAGGTTAAACTTTGAAAATTTCCTGTGTTTTTTCATACATTAGAGGAGAATTGATGTAAAAATATATGAAGAATCGTGCTGTAATCACAGAAAAAAATGTAGCGGGTCGAAAGAGAATTTTACAGATATTACGAATTAAAAATCTTTTCACATAAAGACGTTTGGCATGACGACATTTGGTATAATTGACATTTCGCATAAAGCCTTTACTCGTTGTGCCAAATGGCCTTTACGAGAAACGGCTTTATGCGAAACCTCAATTTCATTCCAGATACCTTCACAGCCCATTTGGAACTTGTTGAAAAAGTGGACATCCTTTTCCGCAGCCTTGCGGCTTTTTTGAACCACGCACACCGCACCTCATGCCACTTGGTAATGATCATGAACTTGTCGATCATCAACCTTTCTCCGCGCGTCACAACGATCGATGAAGAGCAGAAGCAACGACAACGCAGCGACCGGGCCGACGACACACCCAAACATGGACCTGTAGCTCACCTTGCCATCGTCCGTCATCGTTCAGTCAGTCAGTCAGTCAACCACTTTACCTTACCTAGCTAGCTAGGTACCGTAAACCGGGGAGGCAAATTGATCAGTATTTTTAAACTTTCTTTTTTATTATTCTTGAGATTCTAGATTTGAGGCAAAAAAAACTAAGCTGATTAAGTTTGAAACCTCATAAAAAGTTTAAAAAAATCCAGATGTTATCTTATTAACGTCGACAAAATCAATATTTCGCTGATCTCTTTCGGCTATTGTTATTATTTTTTGATGAAACAACATTTAACAATTTATGATATTATTTCAAAACTTTAAAACTGAAAATGTCACCATATAACAAAACATGTTTAGAACTGGAAAACGGCCTGATCCATCAATTTGAGTTCCTCCAATCTAAAAATGGTGTCAAAACTCTAGTAAATTGTTTCATACAAATTCTAAAATTATTTGAAAATCCTTTTGAATTTGAAAATGAACTTTATACTTCAAAAGATGGACGAGCGGACGGACCTCAGATAATCACTTATAACTTTAAAATTTATAGTGACGACTTCCTTCGAAAGGGAAGTAAAGCCGTTGGTCCCGAGATAAGCTAGCCCAGGGTTAAAAATCTCGTTGAAACAAATAGAAAAAAAAATGGATGATTTCCTTTGAGCCCCTTTCCCTTTCGGGAATAAACTGTATTCATATCGAAAAACAAATTCTATTCTTTGATTCTGATGAGTTTAAATGTCGTTCTTGAAATGTTTAATACGTCATACATAAGCTTACACAATCTTTTAAATACCCACCTTGGCCTAGCATCTGTGAATTGTTTAGTACTCAAACTAAACTTTTTGAAAAACAAAATAGTATGAATCATTGATAGACACACAAAAACTAGAAAGCATTGAATGTCAAATACACCCCGGTGATCAATGTGCCTTCAGTTTACGGTAACGCGAATCGAGGCGGAAAAGAAATGTCTTCGCGGTGCGGAAGAGGTCCGTTGTCGTCGTCCGTAAAACAAAAAACATGCGAAAATTGCCAATCGATTCGATCGGGGTCCGATGATCGCTCAATAAGGCGTAATTATCACGATCGTATGTCGGGCAGATTGTTCGTCGCGTTGGGCAGTCACTCACGGTGCTCCCCAGACCGTTATTATCAGGGAAAAATTTCCATAAAATTTGTAATCGTATAAAGTCACCAGTCGATTTCTATGGCTAAACTGCAAATTAGGGCAGAATTAGAAAAATGGAACGGCCTTTATTTTGAAGTTACGCCCTTTCGATGTTAGAAGTCTACAAATTCTATGGAAAACATTGATAATTACACGTGGTGTCAATAACCTTTTTCATCATATGAATTACACCGTTAAAACTTTGTTCAAAGACGATTTTTTTAAGTAAGTTTTACCTATGGGTGGATTCTTCAAATTATAGAACAACCTAGTATTTAGTTACGCCCTTTTTGAGGTGTATCCGCAAATGATAATAAATTTAGGTTAACCTTTGCGGTACTAACATAGTTTTTGGCACACAATTTTCATCTGTTCTTCTTCTTCTTGGCATTAACGTCCTCACTGGGACAGAGCCTGCTTCTCAGCTTAATATTCTTATGAGCACTTCCACAGTTATTAACTGAGAGTTTTCTTTGCCAAAGTTGCCATTTCGTATATCGTGTGGCAGGTACGATGATACTCTATGCCCAGGGAAGTCAAGGAAATTTCCATTACGAAAAGATCCTGGACCGACCGGGAATCGAACACAGACACTTTCAGCATGGCTTTGCTTTGTAGCCGCGGACTCTAACCACTCGGCTAAGGAAGGCCCCCCTTTCATCTGTTATCAGCTCTAATTTGATCAAATTTCAACCAATTTAAAATGTTTTAGCTTCATTCTTTCGGGAATCTTATTCTCATTTTGATTGGTCCAACGGCACCAGAGTTATTCCGGATTCCGTTGGGGTAATGGATTATTTTGGATTGATATTTTATCATTTTGATTGTCAATTACATGATGTATACCTTTTTTATCTGTTTATTGTTTGGAAAAACGTGTAAAAAGATTGGATACATATGTTAGAACTCTGGCATCACCTGGTTACCTCTCGGTTTTGGTGCCACCGGGGAAGTAGCCACTAGTCGACCTGAACCAAACCCATGGGTGTGGCCCATCAAATTTCATAAATTATCAGCGCTAATTCTTTGGTGATCAAGGCAACTACCTCTGATGATACTAGGTATCACCCGGCCTTGTCCCGGATTCGATGCCCCGGAAATATCTGGCCATCAAAACAAGAAGAGACTTCCGAAAGAATGACACTAAAAGATTTAAAATCGGTTGAAATTAGATCAAATTAGAGCTGATTAAAGATGAAAATTGTGTGCCAAAAACTATGTTAGTACGGTTAGTAAGGTTGAAGTAGCATTCGAATAACGACAATCTTGATCAATGAAAAACTGCAATTACATAATATAGAAGTTTATCTTAATAAACTGACATGTAATGTTCACGTGCTATGAAGTATAACAGAGCCAATAACATCCTGTGATTATTTACAGAACAATTTTTGCACTAACTGGTGTTTAAAAATACTCTTAACGAGGAAATACTTTCTGACTTACGATTCTACGTTGTCTTTTGGCCCTTCCGATGATATTTTCAGTCACATTTCAATTTGTTTTATCCGGTCTTACTTTGATCAAGAGTCAAACGAATGTTGCTAGCGTGACAATTCTCAGTTAGTGGAATGCGAAATTATTCAAAAATTGAAAGAAGAGAAATCAGAAATAACTGGAAGATTTTTTTATCCAACGTAAAACTCAAACTCACAATCCGTAAAAGATGCAAGTTTTAACAAAGGTGTGGGCCTTGTGGCCGTGCGTTTAGTGTCGTCACTGAAGACGGTGTCTATGTCTTTCAAACATAGGTCGTATTATGATTGTCTGCGATGAATCACTTCCTTCATCGTTATTCTCCCCGCACACAGAATCGAATTTATTTGAAACCTTTTTTTCGTTTTGCACGATAAAAATCACTGTTCCTTGCTCCATAGACTAAAAACAACGAATTTCTCGAATTTAGCATTGTTCAAGCGTGTGCTAGAAAAAAGGCGTATGTAACATGATCAATTTCTTTTCTTTTGCAAAAAATGTGAAACAATGAAAGTTCGTCAAAAAAAAAATCAGTACGCAAAATTGCCTCGCTGCATAGAACTGTGAAGAAACTTGCATCTTGTCCAGGGATGGGAAATGTACTTACATGTTTCCACACGACAATCATAATCCAAAGCAAACCATGACCGTTCAAAACAAAAAATGTCACTGCTCTTCAAAACTGTAATCTTCTTCTTCCCAACATTTTTTTTCAAACCCGAATGCGAAATGACTCGAGCACAGTGGTGACACGATTTTTCCGTTTTTGGAGGTTTTGCATTTTTGCTCGATAAAGGCAGCATGAAGTTGAACTTGTTTATATGTATCGCAACGGAATGATTATGCGCTTGCTATTAGCACTAATAGATTTTAATTAGTTGAAAACACAAGCGAAATATTAGCGATTGAATTATTTAACATTTTTTTCAATCATTCACCTCGAGATGGCTGCCCGAAAACGATCATAGTGGAGAGACAAAAACATTCAAGCAGTGTGTGAACCGTTGGCAGCGCAAAGCCTGATGGTATTGATGCTGCTGCTGCTTTGTGTTTTGGTTGACTGGCAGAATCGATGAACTGTGGTAAATTGTGATCACAGTTCCCAAGCCTGATCTGGTCACCATTATTTACAGAAGAGAGGATCGCTGAAGTGAAATCGATTATATTACTTACGCCCTTTTTCTAGCACACGCTTGACCGAAAGAAAATATCGATCAAGATAAATCTGCCAAATCAGTTGAGCCGACATCTACTGGAGATTTATCGCGTAATTTTTCAAAAGGACCATACACCTATTCCATAACTGAGCCATATTTACCTCTCTTGTTGCGTTTTTGTTTGTACAACGCTAGCCCAATATTTCGATCTATAGCGAAAAACTTCTCAAAAACTTTAGTACTGCACTCAAAAACTTTAGTACTGCACTGAGCGAGAGTGGAGATAATTCTTCCTCATTCTAACATTATTATTATTTGATTATTTGAAAAGTTACGCGAGATTTCTTAATAAGCTTCTTAATGTTGTAATTTCAATTGATTTTACTAATTTTCTGCCTTTCTCATGTTACTATATGGTTAAGGCATACCAGTCGATGTAACCAGTAAAGATGGTCCCTTCAATATCGGGTTATAGAGAGTACCCATAAAAATGTAAATTTTCAAGCACGAGTACTGAAGGTTTACTACACCTTTCCAATAAGCTTGTTTAGTGGTATCCAGTTTTTTACATATTCTGATTCTTATTCATATTCTACTTGGAACAATTTTTAAACACCTTTAAAGTTAGCATGTAAGTCAGTTTTGAATCACCACTCGGCAAATTTTACTTCGAGACGAGCTGTCATAATTACATGATGATAATTCCTCCGTAATGCTTCATACCGTTCTAGCCTTCGCAAAATAAGCTGATTGCTAAATAACAGCATGTAATTGTGATCAGTCTTAGAAATCTTCAAAGAATAGCTGCATTCCAAAACTAAGTTAATCTATTTGAAATTTATGTTTTTGACAGTAAAAACGACGTAACTCATAATATTGTTCAAAATATCTTGAAGGAAGGTATAGCAATCTAAGCAGTCAATGGATGCGAGGAGTGGTAAACAGCGAGGGGAGAAAAAAAAACAGCTGACGAATCGGCGAGCTAGCGAGTTTGTTGATGCAGTTTTCTCCTTCAATGGTTGCTATCGTTTCCATAGTGCCGTAATGTTTATTATCAAGGTTTGAAATTTTTTTTTTGCAGTTTTAAACGACAGTTTCAGGATATGTACAGGTACAAAATGTATGTATTCCTTAGATTAGATCTAAATATAATTTCAGTTGTTCTGTTTCAGGATGCTGTTATTCCACAATGAGAGAGAATATTGGAAATCAAATATAATCCCAATGTGAAAGTTGTTGGAATAGAGGTAGTGTCGCACCTCAGGTAAAAGAATCGTCCGTTGAGAAGCATGCGTCGTCTAAGTAAAAGTGTGGCAGATTCGTTGAGAGAGGTAGGGGAAGGGGTGGTAAAATGAACACCTTAAGAAAATCATCTTGTTTCTGATAGAAAAACGCGGAATTTGTATAGTTCAATCGCACAACATCAAAAATAGGGATGTAATCTATAGCAGCTACATGAATTCAGACTAAAATAGCTCAACTTTCACATATTTTCATCGCTATCAAAAAGCGATACAAATGTTCATTTTACCTGCACTATGTGGGTAAAATGAACAGCGGTTGGTGGTAAAATGAACACCATGCAAAAAACGTGAGCAAAATAAATATTTCTGAAAATTTTCATTGCCCCACCGAAAATACATCCAATAATGATTGTAACCCATTCAAAAAGAATTCGAAAGGTATCAGATTTGACATCATATCATAACGATCTTCACCTCACTGAAAAACCTCAAGTCTTCCGAGCTAAAAGTTACGTCAGTTCTAATTTTCAAACGTGGTTTTCTAAAATCTTAGTTTTCGTTGATATTTTCATTCGAATTGACCTCCTTATCAACTCGAACACTCAGATTTATGCTCTAAATCGTCCGTGCGTGAAAAAAAATCATCGAAATTTGTTTTTTCTCGGTAAAAGGCACGGTGTTCATTTTACCACCCCTGTTCATTTTACCACCACTTCCCCTATGATATTTGTGTAGAATGATGAATTATAATTGTATACCTGGTTTGAATAAAAAGAGTTGCAGCTGCTGATTGAGGTATCAGTCAGTAGCTGTCTAGTTGAAGGAAACAACTACTGTACAGGGCTGGTAGCAAGTCACTTTTTAGTGACTTGGTCACTTTTTTCGACCTGGTCACTAAAAAGTCACTATTTCCAACAAAAAGTCACTAAAGTCACTTTTTTCAGAAAAAATGGTCACTAAACCTTAATGCCAGTCCAGCAATGTCTTATTGGTTTTTATTAGAAATCCTTTATAAGAGAGATTCGCGGAAGCTGACATTTCTGTCAAAGTGTGAGCCAATCGAGCAGCGAGAGCTATCAAAGTGTGAGCCAAACGAACATGCGTTATGTTTGTTTTGAACTTTTCTTGAGGAGTAATGTAATCCGCTTGAAATTATTTCGGTAAAAGTAATTTTGCATGAAGCAAAAAAATGAAATGTTTTACTTTTTTGAATTTTTGATTTTTAGTTTTTGATTTTTTGGCTGTTTATTAGTTTTGATATGTAGCTCAAAGATCTATAACGAAACAATATACACTTTATAGCAATGAGGAAGTCATGTCCGTGTTACAATATTATTCTCGACGCCGAGCAAAACCAGCACTACTGGTCTGTTGCCAAATCATTCCATTTTACTTCCGCTTATCTCTCTATAAAGGATCAGTAGTTTTTATTATTCTAATTCAAACATTTTTTAAGATCAATGAAGTGTCTTAAGAGGACAGGATTCTGTGCTAACTTCTGGAAGAATTCAGGTGTATACTGCACAGCCATTTTTTTACAGAATATCTGGAATTTATTTGTTGGGTCTTGTGAAAAAAAAAAAGTTCTGATTTTATTTTTTAAAATTTGAATGACGGCTCAATTTCTGACAGACCTGCTGAGTATATTTAGATGAATTTCTGGAGAAACCAACGGAAAGACTGAAGAGATCTATTGCCTACCTTTGAAGAAAGCTCAACAAAAGTGATTCAATATAGAAGCCTGAAACTTCTCTGAAATTTTAACCAAACATAATTTAACAAATTTGTCAGAAACTTGTTCAGGAATCAGATTCAGTTTTTCTCCAGTTATAGATAAAGCTTCGAAGCTACCTTTGGAAAGTGAGGGTTAAATTTTAAATGATTTCTTGCTGGGATGCTTTTCTCTTCTATTTTAAATTGTCGATTCTGCCAAAAATTCCACAAGATTTCGCTAAACAATCTTCCTTTATCATCGTAAATTTACTCTCGAACTCTTCCTGAAATTTCCCAAGAAACAACTTTCAAGAATTTTGGCGATTGAGTTCGCCATTAATGACAAAGAATTTTGCCATAATTTTTTTCTTCAGAGTTCATGAATTTTGAATTTCCAGGAGATTTTCTGTACTGACCTGAATCCGAGTTTAAAGTTATAGCATATGCCTAACTCTGCGGCCTAGCGTTTATGCGCCCCGTACAAGATTTACCAGAAATTTTGATAGGCACGTTCTGTCCCTTGATGATGTTCATATCTATTGTAATTCAGTGAAGTGGTTTGTATACGTTTCAAGCATTCAAACTGTTGAGACATACTTCGAATTGCTTAAGCTCATTTAACATAATGTGTAAATGTGGTAATATTCTTAATTATAGAGTCCCATGTTTTCGCTTTTGAACTTAAATTTTGCACTTATATTTGTAGTTATGAAGTCATCATTTCAGAAATAACATTTGTGTTTATTCTGCGCGTCGCGTGTGTTGAGACTAGTCGCTCTCACCTCGGGTGACGTAAGACAACTAATGTTAATCAAATGGAGCGAGTCGACAATTCAAGACCAACAATTGAAAAGGCCTCAAGTCCAAAATGTAAACAAATCGGTTTTCTTCTGATTTCAGTGTATAAGAGCCTATTCTTACTAAAACATACAATAGTCATTTAAAAATATGCATAAAAGTTGAAAAAATAACATTTTTTTCTAAAAGGCCCCATCTCATTTTCCGCTAACCAGGATATTTATCGCGAATGCGGCCTTTTCTCAAAAAGGCCTCATTTCTATATCTGACGGAAACCGAGTTGAGGCCTGTTAAACAAACATCAAAATTGCAATGTAGATTGCGAAAAACGTTCCAAATTCACTAAGTAGATGCAGGTTATACTACGGAGCGACTGCTCCTTGTATTGTTTTATACAGTGGTTGTCTAAACGGCGAACATTATCGGGTTTCTGTAGACTGATGTATTTTGTATCATACTACCTAATAATACCTGTGTCAGCCTGTCTGTACTTCACAAATTATCAACAAAAACACGATTTGGTTTCAATTGCATGAAAAATAACGTTCAATTGCAATATTATTTCAATTGAACCAATATTTCCATACATTTTCTCGACGACAAACTCGCGTAGCACATACTTAATGTTCATGGATGACGAAGGGTTCAATAATTGACCGCACGAATCTTCTCTTGCTGTAGGGATCTCCATGTACATTACTTCACCACTTAACACTCTTCTACACTTCAAATTTCTTATTTCATCATCAATTTTGAATGATTTTCAAAAGGCCACATCAGAAGATGATGAAAAAACAAGCCACAACTAGAAGGCCTGAACACATTTTAGAGTAAACAAAGGCGTCAACTCACAGGCCTCATCAGCGTCGGCCGGCGTCTATGGGCACAAATGAAAAGGGCTGCACAGCTTTTGGTGAAATAAAAGCCTCATTTCCTTTGACTCGTTTTTTTAGCAGGATTTTTTGCTAAAATAATAGTGATGAATATTCATAGCTATAAATCAGTTTATCCATCGACTTTCTGGACGATAAAATAACATACAATGCTTAAATTCATAATTTAAATTTGATTTATTGTTTGACAAAACACGATTGCATTTTTCTCATTGTTTACTTTTTGGAGATGAGGCCTTTTGAATTGTTAGTCTTGAATTGTCACCTCATTCGGTTCGTCTCATCACACACGCCGCGCAGAATAAGCACAACAAGAAATTCTAAAAAATAAGCAAAACACGACTTTGGTCAACTATTTCTATACGAAAAGCACGTATGTGTAATGAATGCTTTAACATTGTTGGCTAATCTACCTGTTCATGAATTTCAGCATTTCTATCGTTTACTGCATGCTTTATAATCTAAGTATGCAAAATTAGTCAGTGTGCCGCCGATAAACATTCCAATGACTTCGCCGCTAAAAAATCTATCACAGTTTGTTTACCAGAGCTCATGTATTTGATTTTTTTTGTTTATTGTTTTGACTGAAATCAGAAATATAACATACTAACTTATATTGAGCCAATGTTCATCTCTTAAAAAAAATAATAATCTAAAATGCGCCATCTTTTTAAACCATTTATGACAATCAATTTTCTTAATCTCGGACAGATAAATGTTAGGAAAGATTTGAAATTACTGCAGTTTCCTACATTCTATATTCGCGTACGTATTTTCATTACTTGTCATTTTTATGACTAAAACTTGTTGTTTTCAAGTCGCTTTTAAGTCACTTTTTGGTCACTTTTTGATCATTTTGGTCACTAAAGTCACTATTATTTTGCTGTCTGACTGCTACCAGCCCTGACTGTATTGTATTTCTCTATGATTTGCAATCGGATGTGGACGGGTTAGCCTCGCTAGGAACCGCGTGGCCCTAGCGGACTAGCTTTCGAACAAAAGTAACTCAGACGATTGCGTAGCGTAGCTCAAGACCTCTAACTTGTCTGCCTTCCTGTTTGTCTCGATAAGGCCAGTTTCAATTATGGATATTATTTAATGGATTATGGATTATGGCTTCAAAATCATTTATTTCTTTATTTTAATAAAATTGTCACTAGTTCGAAGCAAATATTTAAAACAAAATGAAAACAAATTTGTCCCCCTGGTTGTTGGATGCCGTTTACGAAACAAAATAAAAATTGAGGGCATAAAGTTGCTAGTATCTTAAAACTTGCTAACCTTATGGAGAAATACAAACTTACCAGCTGTCAAATATTTTCCCAAAATAGCGGAATGCTCTCAATGACACATTGAATTATCTCCCTTATAGATACCTTGAAATTGTTGACCGGTTATTTCAGAAAGGAAAATAATATCTTTTAAAGCCCATTTTGAATTAGTTTTTGATAGTTTGTTTTTTCTGATAATAAAGGTAAATTAAGAGCTAATTTCTTAGAATTTTGATGACTTTTTGTAACTTCACGTAGTTTGTTGAATTTTTCCTCAAACATGCAGTTTAGCTACCTAATTCGACTGACGAGCACAGATTTGACGATTTTTTCTGATAATAACGGTCTGGGGAGCACAGTGACAGAAGAAGGCATACTGCTCCTTCCTAAAATAAGGGCGCGCCGCCCTGGTCGGAAGAAACGGTACTTGTCGTCGGTAGTGGTCACCGAGGCGAGGTTTTAGCCTAGAAGCGCACATCTTGTCGCCACTCAATCAACACAGTCTCGCCACGCGGAGGCCTATCGACTGGATATTGTTCTAACTAGAGACTCCCCATGGCTATCGGACATGACTCCGATGAATACTGATCAGAAGGTGTCGCACAGTGGTCAAAATATGAAATAATCTTGGCAAAAATTCCTTATATTTTACTCTTTTCGTCCATGAGGTGTTATTGTGGAATATGGTTTAGGGATGCAGACTCTATTATGGGCATAGTCAGATCGGTGACTGGTTTTTCGTACGATTTGAGGTTATGATTTTTTTTTTTAAACTATTTTTAGACAAATTTTAGGTAAGAGAATCTTTTATAACCATCTTTTTAGCAAAAAAAATTTTTTTTTTTTCTAATATCCTCATGTGTATTCTCAACTGTCTGATACTGTAGATGAATGTTTGATACTGTAGATGAATACATTGAAATCGGATTTTAGCCAGCTTTATAAAAAAAACTGGACCTTTGTGTGCCGATGACGGGGAAGGGCAGGTGACCGACCAAATCAATCAGCCGGTTACTTGAGCTATCGCGGAACACTTGAGCTTGGAAGTTTAAGGGGTTCGCAGCGAGTAATAGAAACCGCTAGGTGATTCTTCTTCTGCCTGCGCCCAAGATGCGGTAAACGATTCTCACGATAGATTATTTATTTTGGTTTGTAGAAGCGCGAAGCGCTTTGTTTGTCCAGTACGGCATCGGGTTTTGATAGGGAATTGTTTTTGGGCAACGGCGGTAGAAGCGATTGAAGGTTATGTGCATACGTATAAACACTCCATTTGAACGATCTGGGAACCTTCGGGTGAGATAACTGTTGTTTCCGACAATGTTGCTGAACAGCAATCGGAAACGCGAAGCACGATGAATTTTCGTAGGCCTCAAAACAGAATCTGCGAATAAACACAAACAACCGTTCGGGCGCTTCATTCGTTCGTGTTTCATTTTCGGATCGCTGTTTCTCCCGACGGTATCATCGGGTGATTTTCCATCGCTCGGTAATGTGAACGGTACGATCCACGCTGCCTGTTCTTCGCGAAGAGCAGGAAAATATTCATTTCGATCATCTTCAAACGGGCTCGCAACAATCACGCTAAACTTGCTCCGCTCAAAAATGAGTGCCGAGCGCACAAAATTGGCCTCTTTTCGTGCAGCACAGATTCTGTACAAAGGGGCTGTACACAGTTTTGTGCAAACGGTGGTAAACAATATTGAATGAGTGAAATGAGCACAGAGGAGGAACACTTGGAATGCGGAATTCAGTTCCAATTTTAAAGTTTTTTAGAGATTTTTTTCATTTGAATAGCCGAAGTGGAAGCAAATGGGGCAAAAACTTTTGCATTTGCGACCATCTTCCGGCTTTTCGCTAGAAAACATATCAGAAAACTCACCATCTTACCAACGGTCAACTGTTTGCTACCGCGCTGAAGATCATTGACAGTTCCGTTTCCATCGATCCCCGCACAACCAAAGGCCAACACGTCGGCAACTCACAGAATGAGTGCGGCCTACACAGAATTTTCACTCAGTCAGCCAGTTCTGCATTGGTTGCCTCATTCTGTGTAGTTTTAATACATGCGCTGCGTGGAGCTGGCTTAGCGTGGAGTGTTTGCTTGACTTTACGAGAAGAAGCAACCTTGCAATGAATCACCAGAATGAACAGCGCGTGGATAAATGAATCCTACGAGTGGAAAGGCTTCGCGAACCACTTATCGGTGTGTTCGTTTTGCTTCTTCGGCGTTGCATCCGTTTGCTTTTTGCGATGCTCTTCGTGACTCAAAAATGAAAAATGAATTTTGGCGAATGTTGGATCGCGAAGATGCGTCGTTCATTGTTCACGAAGAAGATCCATCGCAACACTGGTTTCCGATGCCGATTTGAATTTAAATTGGCACAAATCAGTTAGCTAGGTGGAGTGGTGAATGGGTGTTTTTATGTTGCGATTGATTGAGGCTCTTGAACTTCAATTGATAGAAATGCCGAACGGTTTGGCTAGTGGTGCTAATGGAGAACAATGTTAAGATATTAAGTGGTCTTTTTCCTGGTTTGCACATCATGGTAACCATACTATAGAACACCAGCCGTATCAGGTTCAATGAGCCTCAAAGCTGGGAAGCAGCTCTGTCAAGAAGAACAAGAAAAAGGAGATCAGTTATTGGTTTTTGACGTCTGCTAATTCGATAATAGAAAATTATGACTTCTCATTTCTACAAAGTTCAAATTCTAATATTTTTTCTTGTTCAACGTTTCGGTCTATTTGGAATTTTTTACTAAAAACCTATCAGAAAGTTTTCCAGCTTTTAAATTACACATCTTGGTACAAATTCTATTCATGAAACAGTCCTTCGAAATATTAGTGTTTCCCTAGAAAATCTTGCAAGATGTTATTTTAAATGTTTTATTTCTTCTTCTAGGCTTTACGTCTCCACTAGGACTGGGAAGAGCACTTCCACAGTTTTTACAGTAAGGACCCGATTTTGTCAGGCCCTCGATGAATTTTAGGGCTGACAAAATAGGGAACCTGAGTGATTCCAAGCAACAGCACCAAAATTTGGTAAATTTTTTAATTCATTTTTTTCTATTGAGCTGAAACTTTGCACAGTTTTCCAGTTCCATCTAAATCGTCATTTTCCGATATCAAATCTTTAAGTTGAGTCACGACTAACTTTCAAAAGGTGTATGTGAAAATGGTTCAAAAATATTCAAAAAGCTGCACAGCAAAACGGTTCGTTTCGATTGTTAGACAACTAAAGAAACAAAGTTAGACAACTAAATAAAGATTCCAAAAAAAAAATAAACACAGTAAAAAAAAATTTTTTTGCATTAAAAAACATAATTTTTGACACAAAAACTCAAATATCTCAAAGCCCTATCGGAATACCAACGTAATTTTTTGAGGGAAAACGGTCCATTATTTAGCTATCTACCATAAAATTTGTGATGGTAAACCAATAAACAAAAAAGTTATGACATTTCAAACATGTCACAATTTCACATTTAGTAGAAAAAAAAATTTTTTTTCGGTGTAAATTATTACGGGAACCGCAGTTTGTTGCTGATTTTATTGTTAGGGCCTTGCGTGAATTAAACAAGTCGTTTCATGTATTCATTAGTATATGTATATTATATGTATAAATATTATGTAATGCATAATATTATATGTATATGTATATATGTATAAATTAAAATGAATTAACAGATACACGAAAATAATTATTTTTTTACCAGGATATTTTTTTTTAGAGTATGACGATAGTTTCTAAATGTTATATATAAACTTTAAAAGTTTTGGATTTGGGTATGCGTTATGAGATCATGGAAACATTTTATTAATACTTATTTATTTATTTATTGTTATTCATTTTTTTACAATATCGACCACTTTTTGCATCATTATCAGTACAGTTCGAGTATAGTTTTGCTTTAATTTTATTTTCTGACATGGAATGAAACAGTGAAATTGTTGGGGTTCCTTGGATCGTTTTCGCGTTATTATATTGCTCGCTGAGCTCTGATGCCGTTAATTCGTACTCTTCAGTAGTAGTAAAACAAAATGATAATTTTGTTAAATCTTCTTCTTTTCTGCGATTCGCCCAATCAAATAGTTCTTTTGCAGTTTTAATTGGATGCTCACGTTCTTTGGCTAAACTTGCTCTTGTGGCCATGCGCTTTATGGTTCCTCCAATACCATCACAAGGACCCTTTGCCATGTGACGTAGCAAAGAAATGCATTCTGCATTCAATTCCCGTACTTGTATTTAAATTGACATAGGCTCGAAAAATTCTTTACGGGTTTTTGTACTGCGATGCTGCTCCATCAGACATGAAAATATATCTTTCTGATTTCTTTTTCTTATCAACGCGTAAAAAGTTAATCATTTTGGCAATGAACAAATTTACAGATACTGAGTCGTGTCTTAAATCTTCGGAAATTACAATAAACTAAATGTTCAATTTGCGTACTTCCATTGAAATAAATAACGAATGGATGAATTGTAGCTTGTTGTACGTTCCAGTGATGGGACTGCACTTCATCTTGCAATACAAAGCTATAGTTTTCAGAGAAATCACAAATGACTAAAAATTCACCATCTTGTAATGTATTTTTCGTATTTTTTAAAAAGCGGGATTGCTCTGTTTTAATAAAGTCGTGAGGAATTAAACTTTCTAATTTCAAGAAAAAAAAATGACACAAACTCATCTACAGGTTTTACAATAGTTTCTAGGTCACACCTATCCGTGGTCACCCATTGCTCAAATGATAACTGATCAATATAATTTTCTTCAAACTCAGCGAATAAAGTATTTTCCAATGATGAAGAATCTGGACAATCCGAACAAGATCGTAGATAGCAATTTGATGTTGTATTTTCACACAAAGACTACCAGTTAACATTTTAATATCCTTTGATAAATTGATTCTTTTCAAACTATGTAAGATTAGATTAATATTTTCGTGTGTTGTGCACACACAACATTATGTGTTCCTGAATTGGATAGAAGCTTGCATTGCCTGGACGAAGGCTTGCAAATGAGGAAAAACCTACCTTAATATTTTCGTTAATTTACTTGAAGCGTGTATACGCTTCTTTCAAAGTAGTCATCATTAATCGTTTTTCGATGTTGACCTTTTGGATGCACTCATCTTCTGATTGATTTGTTGAAACAGATGTCGCTGATGGTACCGTGGCAAGACTATCTGCACTTGGTACCTCTGGTAACTCCTCAGTTGTTGTCGGTGCATCTAGTAATTCCTCAGTTGTTGTTGTTTTCGAACTTCCTGCAACCTGATCCACCGATGATGTACAGATTGCCCGTTTGTCAACGTTTAAACGGCAGGACGTACAAAATGCGTAAATTTGTATTCAATGTAGACATTGGAGCATAACCAGCCGCTTTCAGTTTATCTATGGTGCTTTCGGTGAGATTTCGTAGCTCTTTCGAACACTTTTTTTCTGCAAACGGCCTGCAACAGTTGAGAAAGCGACTACTCATGTTGCTCGTTAGATTTTAATAAACAAAATCACTTTTAAGTTTTTACTAACTAGTTTGGTGTCGTTTGCTTGACTGAAGAAAAATTTTACAATTAAATCTTTTATAACCATAGTGGTAGTATATTTTTAGCTTTTTCGTGAGTATGTTCATGGTATGTACCTATCATGTTTTTGATGTTGTTGAAGTTACTCGCTTTCTTCCAAATATGATTAACAAAGTCTATCTCTACCAAGGCGGGTCTATACCCAGGTGTAATCAGATTTTAACTTTGTGGAGAAAACCAGTGCCGAGAAAACCGACCTGCTTTACGTATACTAGATCACCTGGGTATAGACCCGCCTTGTTCTCTACGAGGTAAACTTTTTGCAGGTAAACTAGTCGTATACCTGTATAGAAAACTTTTTTTTGTAGCTTTTGTCTTCAATTGTAGATTCTTATAGGTTTCTTTTATCAAAAGGTTTCAACAACTATTGAGAGAATTTTTCTTCAGTTTCGTACAATAAAAAATATGACACTATCAAGACTTTAAATCACAACACTGGATCGCGTCTAACTTTCTAATAGATGCTATAATAGTTATGAATAATTAAATAAAATATCATGAAAAAAACTTGTTAACCTCATGTGGTACCCTTAACAAAAAAATCAGCAACAAACTGCGGTCCTAAAAAAAAATTAACAATGAAAAAAAATTTTTTTCACTAAGTGTCAAATTTGTAAAATATTTGAAATGTCATAACTTTTTTGTTTATTGGCTTACCATCACCAAATTTAATGGTAGATAGCTAATATAATGGACCGTTTTCCCTCAAAAAATTACGTTGGTATTCCGATAGGGTTTTGAGATATTTGAGTTTTTTGTGACAAAAATGATGTTCTTTAATGCAAAAAATTTTTTTTTACTGTGTGTATTTTTTGGATCTTTATTTAGTCGTCTAACTTTGTTTCTTTAGTTGTCTAACAATCGAACGAACCGTTTTTGCTGTGCAGCTTTTTGAATATTTTTGAACCATTTTCACATACACCCTTTTGAAAAATTAGTCGTGACTCAACTTGAAGATTTGATATCGGAAAATGACGATTTAGATGGAACTGAAAAACTGTGCAAAGTTTCAGATATTTTTGAAATGGTCGATCAGAATCGACTTGGATGCCTCCGTGGAATCCCTCACCTGACAAAATCGGGTCATTTTATTTTGTTCCTGTTTTTCAAATTTTTGACGTGTTACATGGTTACATGGACTTTTAAGAGGGCGATGGACATAGGAGTAGTCTGTTTTTTTGATCAGGGGCTCCCCCCTCCCTTATATTGGCAATTGCCATTGGCCCCTCTGGCTACGCCCAGACATCAAACATTATCATCAATTTAATGTAAACGTGGTAAAACATGACAATAACATTTTTTTTTTTTTGACAAATTAAAATAGGCTGACAAAATCGGGTCAAAAAGCTGACGAAATCGGGGGTAGACAAAATCGGGGGCAGACAAAATCGGGGGCTGACAAAATCGGGTCAGTACTGTAACTGAAAGCTTTCTTTGTCCCGAAGTTGCCAATTCTCAGACACCGCAACGTTAATGCTTTCCAGTGGACGATTTGCCCTTTGAAGAACCACCACACTAAACAACGGAATAGCATGCAACGCCCAGTGGCACAGTCGGATTATCTTCCTGACGAAAAGTTTTCCGGACTGAATCGGTAATCAAACCCACACTTCTTGACTACATGTGGCTGAATGCTTGGTAACACTAACCGCACGGCCACGAAGCCCACATATTAGAGTAATTGTTCTGGAATTATTTGAGAAATGCTTCTGGCCTGTTTGGGAATACTTCTCAAATACTTAAGGAAATTTTTCTTTGAATCTCAGCGAAGTTTCTTTTTGATTTTAAGCGAAAGGATATTCAGAAGAATCTTTCAAAGATTCCTAAAATATAGCTTCTAGGACTTCCAAAGCAAATCTGTTGATAGAAATCTGCGAAAATGGAAATTTTCAGAGATTCTTCTGAAATTATAGGAGATCTTAGATTTCTACAGAGATTCATCCTTCAGGAATTCCCAAATACTTCAAGGATTCCCACCGAAGCCCTTAAAAGATTCCTAGATAAGTCTTTTTGATATACGTTTGAAAACCCATTCAAGAATTAAACGGTACTTTTCTGGTATTTTCAGAGGAAAGCTTCTTGGATTTGCAAAACCACCTAGAGAGATTTCCAGAGATTTTTAGGATTTCTCATATAAATCCTTATGAGTTTACCAGAGAGATGCTGCAGCTATTCTATGAGAAATTCTTCAAAGATATTTAGAGGGATCCTTCTTAAATTACCAGAGAGTTCTACTAGTGTTTTGTGCGAGATTTCTAGAAAAAACTTTTTGAAATTCCTACTTTGATCTTGTTATCATTCCCAGAGTAATATTTCTAGAATATCTTAATAATACTTATGGGATACTTAATAATTCCAGAATTTCCTAAAAAAAACTTCTAGGGCATCCAGGGGTCTTCAAAAGACATCCAGTTGAAATTATCAGCGAAGTACTTCTGGAAATCCCAGACGCTCTTCTTGACTAAGGATCCTAGAATAGCCGTGTAGGAATCATTTTGGATATTTTCAATAAAAGAGATTATCAAAAACGTTCGAAACTTTTGGAGATTCCAAGCGATCCTTTATGGATGAGTTCTGTCCTAGGTGCTGTCTCTAGAAATAAGTAGTGATTTTCTCATGCGACTGATACGACGTCAGTCTGTCTGCCCTTATCTGTACAAACATAATAATCTAATACTGGTAATGAAGTAAAATGTACAGAAGATTTTATAGAAATTATCGTTTCCAAAAATTTTGGAAGAAAATTTAGAATGTTCCTAACCAAGTACTTTCTAGTTCATGAATGCTTCTATAAAGCATTTGTAAAACCTTTTCAAAATTGTTTCGCGTTCTAAGTGATATCTCAATGGGTAACCATTAAAAACATTTTCCAAAAATAACACACTTTACGATCTACCAATGGAACCTGAATGCAGCCACTTCGGTTAACAGAGCTCGTGAAAAACCATTAAAAAATGTTTCAGCCTTCCAGAGCATGGCGCCACCTGCGTCCATTTGGCTAAATAACGCGGAATTCATACTTTCCAGCCGATTAAAAACTAATATTCTTTTAATGCCTACGCACGCATCAGGGCGATAATGGATCGTCGAAACGATCCTGCCTGCTGTGGCAGAAAGAAACGATCTTTGCGTATAACGGGTTCGTTCTGCGACGAAGTTCGGAAATTGTCGCGTCGCGAATGATAGCTGTTTTCGAAGCCACTTTAGATAAGCAAACTCGATCGCGAGATCGACGAAACTGCCGTTGTCTGGTCGTCCGTCGTTTCTTTGTATCTCCGTCGCGAATCTGGAACGAGTTCGCGATAATGCGACGCTACCGTTCGGAGGTGATTCGTGGCATCCAACAGGTTACCGAATGCTGGAGGAGTGTTCGTTATCACGTGCATCATTTAGGGCGCACAGCGGGAGTAATTACATGCAAATGTTGGCCAAAAGCACAAATCTCACTTATATTGTTCAAAAATCTTAATTCTTTGACAAAACTTTCCTACATGGCTCACACAAGATTAAAAATATCATTTTTTTTGTAGAAGTGTTGTGTATACATTTGTTGACATACTCAAATAGACAACAAGTCAAGTACATGTCGAAACACTTCAAAACAAAAAATATAGTCTATTCTCTAAAATAAGACCTTTTGAGCTAAATTTGGTTAGAATTTAGTACAGATACAGCGATAGATCCAAGAAATTTGAAAAAAAAAACAAAAATGTTTATTTTCAGCTGACATGTTTACAGTTCATATGAACGCAAAACATTGAATTGTACGTCAATTGACCTTAAAATATCTTCAAACAAAGATCTTTCGCATGAAACCTGTTGAGCTAGACCCGATTGAGATTTGTACAGATACAGCAATTGATCTCAAGAAATTAAAAAAAAAACATTTTTTTTGTTTTAGTTGACATTTTACAGTTTATATGACGTAAAACATTGAAATATACACTAATCGATCTTAAACTTTGGATGATTAATATTTAGTACCAAAAAAGCAATAAAAATATCAATGAAGGAATTTTGCATTTTTTTTTTCGAATTTTTGGCCAGTTTTGATGCAATAATGCGCCCGGAGCACTTCTTATTCCAGGAAAACCCCAACAAATCGGCGCAACAGCGACTCGGCTTTTGACAAAGGAACCTTTCTTGCTGCAACGGATCCGTGCACACGAGCACTCCGAGACATGACAATCGCGTCAGGCTCGTCTCGCAGTGGCTAACCTTGAAAAGTAATTAATCAATTAAGCTCGGCTGCTGCTCGTGCGGAGGTTATGCATGCGGAGCGCGGATTGACAGCGGTTGCACTTTGACTGGGGTTGTTTGCGTTTGCAAACGGCAATACAAACAACGACAGCCACGAAACGCTGCGCTGGGCTGGGCTTTCTCGCAGCAGGGAAGCTCTTCCAGCCCGCGAGTAGTTGTTTGTTGGTGCACTATTTGCTACTAGAGGGCCTCTACTCTCGATTACCGTGCGGCAAACTTCAAAAGGGCGTTAAAGCCGTTTCTTGATAGGTGGGCTTGTGTGAGGGTGCGGTAAACAAACGGGTCTCGATCGCGATTGTATATAGGGTTATAAAAACATGACGCCTGAGATAAGAGAAAAGTTGATTATTTTGTCATTTTCTTATGGGATACGGTAGCTAGGACAAGTTATGTGCGATGCTGTGAAACACATCGTTACTAGAAGTTTCTGGAACATTCAAAGGGCTGAATTCGGTTTTCAACAATACCTTAGAAAGATCTTTCCAAACATCTGGCCAATGCGGCCAATCGTCTGGACTATGCTGAAAATGTAATCTTGATATGGCTTCTGTGTCAATTCATTTACAAATCGTTAATCCACACACCGTCCAAGGCAGCAATACAGTCGACTCTCCACAACTCGATATTCTATACCTCGATATACTCTATAACTCGATAGATTTTTCGGACCATTCATGTTTCCATACATCATGCAGCCGATATTCGATTTTTGTGTCAGTATACAGCCATTCCATGAAAAAACCGATCTATGTAGTGGGTTACCGAATTCCGTGGTAATTTACTATTTTTGTTCCCTATCCGAAATAAGGATACACATGTTTTGGAATTTTTAATTAGGGTGACCATTTCCAAAATAAAGCAACCAGAAAAATCGCGATTTCGCAAAGTTTTTATTTTTTTTTTAAATCATAACTTCTGAACCGCTTGACCGATTTTCAACGAAATGAGAGTAAAAGATTTTGACTTTTCAAGAAAATATAAAATTTCACAAAAATTGTTTTTTTACATGAAAAAAATCCAAAATTACCGTTTTTTCGTGTTTTGAAGGCCTTGGGACCAAAGGGCCTATTGCTGCTCTCATTTTTTCTTAAAAGTTCGAAAAAATGGAAAAATATTTAAAAATCTAGTTTTTTAGGCTTTTTTTAGTTTTTTTAGGTATTTTTTTTTGGTTCTGGGACCTGTTCTCATTTTTTTTTCTAGAAACTTCAGAAAATTTTACGTATACTCCTCAAATTTTCAGCATTGTATGTCTTTAGTTTTAGAGACATATATTTTAAATTTAAAAATATAAATTTCAGAGTTATACAGTCATCTCTCCCTTACTCGATATTGAGGGACCATCGAGTTAGGGAGGTATCGAGTTACAGAACACAAAAAGCAGTGCAACTGCGTTCCAAGGGACCATCGAGTTAGCCATGAAAACCAACTTTTACTATGGTTCTCTAACTCGATATCGAGATGCGGAATATCGAGTAAGGGAGAGTTAACTGTATATTTTTTTCTGAAAAGTTGAAATGTTAAGCTTTCATTCCATAAAAACAAGATGGGACATCGTTGAGCTGTTCAAAGTTATGATTATTTTAAATAAAAAATCTAATGCGCTGAGTCCTCAAGTGTGTGCCGATAAAAAATGACTGGTTTTTTATTTTCAAAAATATATACATATTTCAAAAACTGAAAAAACCATACATCGCTGACAATTTGACAGTAAACGTAGAACATTCTGAATTTTCAAGTAAAAATGAGAACAGCAATAGCCCCTTTGGCTCCAAGGCCTTAAAACACGCAAAAAACGGAAACTTTTGTATTTTTTTTTTGTCTCATGTAAAAACAATATTTTGTGAAATTTCATATTTTTCTTTGAAAATTCAAATCTTTAGCTTTCATTTCGTCCAAGAAATTGAAAATCGGTCAAGCGGTTCAAAAGTGTTGATTTTTTGAAAAAACAAAAAATTTTGCAATGTCGCGATTTACCTGGTCGTCTTATTTCGGAAATGATCACCCTAATCCAAAAACACGTGTATCTTATTTCGGATAAGGAACAAAATAGCAAACTTCACGGAATTTCGTAACCCACTAGATCGGTTTTTTCATGGAACGGCTGTATATTCTAAAACTCGATAATTCTATAAGTCGATGGTCCCTGAATATCGAGTATGGAGAGTCGACTGTATTTGCAACCGATTTGTATTTTAATCGATTTTTTTAAACAAATTACTGAACGTAAATTTGTGCATTGAAAAAACAAAGAAATAATGTAGATTTCATCAATATTTTAATAAATAAAGGATTATCTGACATACTAGTGCATATTTGGGTGGAATATAAGTAATATTTTTTTAAAATTTGGTTTGGCATGGAGCATAAATTACTTAAGGTTATAACTGATTACTTTATAGCTCCTCTCTTCTTCCGTAGAACTCCTTACGTACGAGAAGTCTACCACCACTAATACCTGACTTATACGTCCCAATATATTTTGAGCTTCAATATTTTGATACTCATGCGTCTTATGTTCTTCTCCATCCTGACATCAAATCTCAGGATTAGATCGATGTACAGATACGTACCTGAAAGTAAAGAAAAGAAGGATAGAATTAGATGAGTGGTTCTCTTATATTTCGCAAACTTGTATATGAATTTTCAGGCTTTACTGAAACGCATGGGTTATATTAAACTATTAAACGTCGGTATCGAAATCCTTACTCCTGCAAATTTTGCGGTCGTCAGCCAAGTTGCTCAGCAGCCTTATGGCGTTCATTAGATGAAGTTTTGGATGCGCAATTTTGCCGCTACGTGGCGCAAGTGAGCATATTATTGGTCATATTTCAGTAGACTCTAGCTCATGATCCTTACCATCTGAAAGTTATTCTCTTCATGTTATTTTATGTTTATAAGCTAATATAACATAACATAAAGAGAATAACTTTCATGGTGGTCAGGATCATGAGCTAGCTGTTTTGCCGCTAACTGGCGCTAGTATGCATGTAAATTTGGTCATATTCGATACTCTAGCTCATGATTCCGATCTAGAAAATTGTTCAAAAACAATTTGGGGAAACACTGTTAGGTATTTATAAATTTGACATTTACATATTTTGATAACGAACATATACATCATTTCATAATGTATAATATTATATTTCCACTATGTTCAATTTTTTTCATCTC
>NW_018736583.1:0-40827 GCF_002204515.2 Aedes aegypti
GTTTTATCAGTGTCGATTACGGCCCGGCCCAGTGAAACTGTTCGTTGCCACGAATCCCAACCCAGTTTGAGTCACGCAGTTCATCGTCTGCTAAATTGTACCATCAGGAGGGCGTGTGCGGTACAAAGTCGGATGATTACGGACGGAACACTCCTTGATGCATGCAATAAGCTCCTGCACAATATCCCGTAGAATTCGCGCCACGATAGCCATCTCGAATGTCACTTCGTTAGATGGCGCTTCCATAAGGCACTTTATGCCAATCCCTTCTAGCATCATCTCACACATCCAAGAAGTACGCCTGACTGAAGCGCGAGGTGATCGCACGTAGTTTCTTACCATCATTTCGTCGTTTGCCATCAGTCGTCACTGCAAAACTACGGAAAAGGTTAATAACAAAGAAAAAACCTGGCGACAACGTCTTGTTGGCCATCATTCCAGGAACCGGTTTCCTTGCGAGTTTCGTTAGATCGTCGCTAGAAGATCGCCTCCGCCAGCGCACTTTTCCTGGATATGCCGGTATGCCGGGCAGTGATGCCATAATGTTTTTGTGCTTCTTCATTGTCACCACTCTAGCGGACCACAGATTTACATATAGTAATTTGAATTCTGTTGATGATTTTATCGGATTTAAAACGACCTTCAAAACGTAGCATTTACCGAACGTTTCGACATACTAATGGATTCGGTCATCCTCAGCGGTTCCTCATGTATTCATTTAGTTAGAAAATAATCATTTTTAAAAACCGTGGTGAGCAGACTTGAATTTGATGAAGTCTTTTTGAGAGTTTACTGTATCTCCTCCTCCTTTACGTTTTATGTTATTATACTACACTGATGAAAAATTCATAACATTTCCAGAAAAAATAATTATGATTTGGCGCCACAATTATTACTGTTAAATCTTGCAAGTTTGACTCACGCTATGTAGGTATAAACCAGCAAATTATGAAGATCGAATGTTCCTCGGATTTTTTCCCACTAGAGATCAGTATTTGGTCTATTATTTCATAATCGGAAGGTTTTAAAATATTCTATTGGTGATTTTTTTCAAACATTTTGTATTTGCTGAAATGCGAAGGAAAACGTGATTCTTATGGGATGTATATGAAAAATAGCTAAAAAGCGGAATAAATAAAATTTAACCGATGATATATTTTAAAACCTTTCGATAATAAATTAATAGACCAAATACTGATCTCTAGCGGTAAAAAAAATCCGAGGTACATTCGATCTTTATAATCTGCTGGTTTAGACATAGCATGTGACTTATGACTTTAGTGGGTAATTTCATTACTAGATTTCATAAGTCATTCTATGAATTTCTCAAACCAACGCCATGAAAATCACATCACGGAATTAGGTGATGCTTGTGAATGTGTTAGGGGACGCAACTTTCTCGGGGAAGAGTGAAACTTCTCGATAGCAGCTTACTGTATCAGCAGCTTCAAGACTGCAACGAATTCAATTTATTATAATAATTTACAGTACAGTACACTAAATAACTTACATTATAGTCTCAGGACTTGTTCTCCGAGATGCGAATTCCATAACCGGCTATTTTGGATACTACCGGTACTACAGTTGTATAAGTATAAATCTCATCATCATGCGAATTAACTGACCCTCTTGCCAAGTACTCCAACTGATTACAAATCATTAAATTTGACAGTTCTTCAATGGACTGTAATGACAAACATGTTAAGATGTCATACGGTATACAATGAGGAGGTTGGGATCACTACAAACGGAAGGAAATCGCTGTTTAAATTCCAACAGAATGTGTGCCTTAATTTTCAGCCGAATACAAAAATAAACATGTTTTGATATGATTATTATTTGGGGATGAACCTGCCTACAGCAGAAAAAAGTAATTCAATTCAAAAATAACACATCTGTAATTTTTTGATATGATATACAATTTTATTTTGTCTTTTGAATGCCGTCAAAACATATTTTTTATGTTTGCCCCAATCAGAGATATTCACAATCAAAGTAGGCATGTTTTTGAGAGAAAAACAACAATAACTCCTAAACGAAAGGAGATAGCGAGTTTCTTCACTCACCAAATTACGCATTTTTTAAAGCTCTAAAAGTGTTTCATAGACCACTTTGATGAGAAATTTGAATTGAAAACTCTAGAGCTAGAAAACCAGTTTTGTTCGGACCACCCTATGTCACTGCAGGAAAATAGATCTAAATCGGTCAATTTAAGAGATACAAAAAAACTTTTTTTGGCAAAGTTGCTTGAAATTGAATGGTCTATAACTTTGCTGAAGCATGTATAATATAATTTCTACAAATAAGAAAGTTAGTTACACAATTTCTATGAAAATGTGGTCCACCCTAATTTTCAATAACACCAAACAAAGGACTTGACTAATACAAACAACTTTGTAGAAGACCGTTTTTGTCTAATGTTTCATTCTAAAGCTCAAAATGCATCTTTCCGCGTAAAACTGATTCCTGGACCACTGTGCATTCGTGATCAAACGTCATCATCCCACCGTAAAACCGCTAGTGTTGGGAAGTGATGTTAACTTCCAAAATGCGAAATTATCACCTTCAACTTAGTTCTGATACCCTCCATTTTATGAGTGAAGGAGGCGCGTCAAACGCCGCAAGTTTCTCGTTAAACCGTCAATTACTATGTGTTTTTCGATATTTTTACACCATTTTTCCACAAGTATCTGAAAAATTCTTCTACTTTTAGAAACTTTGTAAATTTTGATTCCTGCTCATCTGAATCCGGCCATATTCCAAATTTTTATCGGGGACCAACGTGTTGGCATAACTCACTCAGATATCTCACGATATAGAATTTTTCTCATGTTTGGTATTTTATTTTCAAATCAATACTTTAACGAGCGTTTGTTGTGAAAAATTAAGCGAATTGGTAATACCGTTTGTGAGTAATGAACATATCTATGGTACTACTCTGGTCGTATAAAGATCTTGAAAATTAAAAAAAAAACATCATATTGTTATTTTTAGATTTTTTGGAGACAACTCAATCCATTAATATGATTGATAAGCTCCTTATGGCCTAATATTGTATATTCCACATTATTTTTTGTTTGAAAGTTTATCAAAATCAAAATGGCTGCAAGACAATTTTTTATGGGAAATGTCGGTCCCCAAGGGAACATCGGAAAATCTTTAAACCAGATTATTACTGCTAAATCGACACAGATTCCATAAATAGAAGAGTTTTCTGAGAACTTATAAAAAATGGTTTTGAAAATATCGAGAAACAAGTAAAATATCGCAATTTTAATTATTTTTCTTGGTGAAAAAATGAAGCAGCCGGTAGAGAGATTGATACAGTTAGACATATTATGAATATCTATAATTAACTAACAATAATGTTAGTTGAAAAGACAATCAAAGAGAGAACTCACATGCCAAACACATTTCAAAACTCGTCTACACCCTATCTACCAGAACTGGGACAGAAAATAGCCACACAATTGAAAAACAAAAAAGAAAGAATGTAGTACATGAAATTCCTTGAAGGATGTGTGAAAACAAGTCAAAATAGTCAATTTTTAAGTGAACAGTTCAAATAAATGATACAAAAACTGAAAAAAACAGAAAGTATTGGTCTAGTTAAACCTACAATTAACGAAGGAAATTGCTTAAATTTTGATACGACTAATATACTAAACAAAATACCGAGAACATACAAACCATTAATAGCGGAAACATTACAACATTGCACCCCCGTTAATTTGAACGTTACCTCATACTAACCATCGGGATTCAGTTTCAATTTGAATTGTACCCTATGTACAACAGAAATTCGTGCTTCTGGTTACCTCTTTGGCTATTTTGTTTTGATTCTGCGTTTCGTTTCACAATGATTAATTTCTCTTCACTCCGTTGCAAGTGACGTTTGAACCATGTTTAATTTGAAAGATCTGCAAATTAGCGGAGTTCAAATTAAGTGTTACATTTGAATGCGGTCAAACCAATGAGGGTACCCGACACTATTATATCTTTTTTCCAGCATGGTCTATTTATATTCCGTGCAGTTTACAATTCATGTTCTTCTTTATCGAAATAACACTTCTGTTGTATGTTAGTTTGTCAGTCCGAAAACTTTACAATCATTCTTATGGCCGTAGACTATGCATTTCTTTTATAGTCTGTATCGCTCCACCCCTGGATGGAGTAGGAATTGAACCCAAGACCTTCTGATCCATAATTAGAAGCATACACAGATAAAAATATTTAAATTCCAATGTAGTGTAAACTGAGACATAAAGTAAAAATAAACTAAATTCATCTATTTTGCGGCATTTCGTTTAGTTTTCAACCAAAGATGCTTGAACGTCAAATTTAAAGTGCATTTGATTGAAAAATAAGCGGTTTTTTGTTGACTTTTCAGTTTATTTTGATGCTCCAAATATGTGCATGAAAATAAACTTAAATTTACAACATATATTTAGCTGTGTATATCACTACTCTACATCTCCCATACACAGATAAAAATATTTAAATTTCAATGTAGCGTAAATAGAAGTAGATAGTAAAAGTAAACCAAAATCATCTATTGTTACAGCATCACGTTTAATTTTCAACTAAAGATGCTTGAATGTTACATGATCGTGTAAATTTAAAGTGCATTTGATTGAAAAATAAGCGATTAGTCGTTGATATTTCAGTTTATTTTGATGCTCCAAATATGTGCATGAAAATAAACTGCAATTTACAACATATTTTTAGCTGTGTAGCTGAGATTCGGTATTCTATTTTGATATAACAATCAGCAAACAAATATTTTTACTGAATTTCAGTAGAGCGCATCTGTCAAAACCGAAAAATTAGGAGATGCAGAAACATGAAACGAAACGAAATGATTTAAAACGTTCTTGGAAACAGAGAAAGCGCCTGCATGTGAATATTCACATAATTTATTATATTGTGGCGTATATTTGTGCATATAAATGATTTATTCAGACAAGCCAGCTCAGATTAAGCTATTTTTGTTACATTTTTTAAGAATATTCCCTGGAACTTCTACTCCTCGCAATGAAAGTGCAATGAAAATGGTTGTGCTGCTATTATTTGCTTCAAATAGAAAAGTACGAAATTTCTTAAATGAAGTAAACAGTGAAATGTTTTCAGTGGTGGTATTTTGTAACGCATTTAACGCAACATTTAATTTGAATAATATTTTGTTTTCATCATCAAAATTTATGGGTGTTTTTCCTTCTTATTCTTTTTTCAATAAAAATATAATCTATTGCTGAATATCGGAAGTACTGTGCCGAGATTTTCAGCAATGAATTACCGATCTTTTCGTCAAATTTTGACAGCTGGGCGGCCTATATTCGCACAGTCGACGTAAGCGTCAAAATCACTTTTGTCACTTAATAATACACTGGTTGAACATTCGAACGGCGTTTATTTGTTCTGAAATATTTGAACTATAAAAGAAAAACGGATTGACATGAGCACATACACCAACCTAGTTGCTATGACAGTGACCTGGTATTTACGTCAATTCATCCATATAATCATGAATCTCAATCACTTATTAGACGGATGATACGATAATCAAATAGCCTCTTCAGTAATTTTTTGAATTTCAATCTTTAGCAAATCTTCTTCTTTCTGGCGTTACGTCCCCACTGGGACAGAGCCTGCTTCTCAGCTTAGTGTTCTTATGAGCACTTCCACAGTTATTCACTGAGAGCTTACTATGCCAATGACCATTTTTGCATGTGTATATCGTGTGGCAGGTACGAAGATACTCTATGCCCTGGGAAGTCGAGAAAATTTCCAACCCGAAAAGATCCTCGACCGGTGGGATTCGAACCCACGACCCTCAGCTTGGTCATGCTGAATAGCTGCGCGTTTACCGCTACGGCTATCTGGGCCCCTTTAGCAAATTTCATCTTTAGCAAATGCACAGATTAATTAATCGAAATTTCATAAAGATTCTAGAATGCAACTGGGATCACAAAATCACATTTCCCCAGCAAAGATAGTGCTGCTGGTTACGTCGACCATACAAACATATGCAGTGGATTGATTCAACATTTTGCAGCTCAATCAGCACTTTGAACTTTTACCGAAATCTCAACTGTTGAGTTCTCGGCAATTATTTTTGGAAACCTCAGCGGAACAAATTAAGTGTGTTTGATCCGATAATGGTTACATATTGGACATACATGCATCACATAATGCGCTCCAAAAATACATTCTAATGTAACCAACGGATCCAACGTAAGGTGCTCATTCATAAATTTCATGCGAAAACGACTGTTTTTGACAGTCTGGTAACTCTGGTAATATTTACGAAACACTCCACCACTGATCCTATTCTCTAGAGCAGTGTTTCCCAAACTTTTTTGACTTTCATAAGGGCTTATCTGCAATCGTAGAATTCTCTTAATCGTTGCTCTCTTGGCATTATTGCAGAAAACAGTTGCTTAATTCGTAACATATTTTTGTGCTGAAGAATGAAGAATCACTATATTTTACTTCATTAACAATAAATATTACAGATTTATCAAGTTTTACGCAATTATCAGTGAAGGAGAGGATCGATGAAGAGAAATCGCTCATGTCAGTTAGGCCCTTCTGAAGTAACAGTGTAAATTTGTATAACGCGTTAAATTCACGTTGCAGTATGGATCAAAATCAGAAGTACACCGAAAATTGCTCAAATTGAAACGGTGTAGCAGTCAGTCATAATGCTTCAATAAAAATACCCCAAAACAAGTGTATTTTACTTGTATATCCATAAAAGAGTCATACAATATCTATCATATGCATCAATTGTGTTTGTTTCAACAAATCTTTTATCCTAGCTAATCTGCTATCACCGAAAAAGCTCACATTCTGCTTTTTTGTCTTTTTTAAATGTTTTTTAAGTTGTTGAAATAAAATTTACGAAATTTTTTGTAACACATATTCGACTGTTCTGGAAATAGCCCAATCTACATACAAAATATAAAAAAAAAATATATGTAAACCCACATTTTTCAACTCTACATTCACTGAAATACAACGTTCAATTTAGATTTTTCTGAAGCTTTGATCCAAAACATCAAAATGAGTAGTTTAAGAAGTGCGTGAGAAATAAAAGAAACTTAAGCTGCCTTATTCTTAAGATTTCCTAAGAAAAAGCCACCAAACTTTACTTTGGACTTAGCAATAAATTTCAAGCATCGCCAAATGTTCTCACGTACTTTCTGATTTTAAAATGCAGAGTCAATATTATTTTTTGCAAAAACCATTGAGCGCGTTTAGAGGTAAAGAACAGATGAAATATTTAAGTGTCAAATAAGTTCTTCTTCGGGTGTATAAGTTATCACTAAAATTTGTTTGTCTCTTACAAACTTTCAATCTATATTTGTTTTTCAATTGATCTAACTTTCGCCCCCTTTTCAGTATTTTCGCCCCCCCCAATTTGAGTTTTACAAATTTTCGCCCCCCTGGACATGAAAATCGCCCCCAGGGGGGCGATTTCGCCCACTTTAGGAATCACTGCTCTAGAGGTTCTTAATAAAACGCATACATGGATTTCTTCAGCGATGCAAGCGATACAGCGATCTCCAACAATCCTTTCAAAGATTCCTTCTTAAATCTCACCAAGTAGAACTTCTGTTTATTTTTTACATTTTTTACTATTATACGAATCAAAGAATATTTACAGACTATCTCAACGATCCACCAAGAAATTCCTCCGAGAATTGGCTTGTTTAGGGGTATACAGTTGCTTACATATTATGAACTAACGTTAAAAATTGAACAGGAATCCAAAGTTTCACAATTTTCCGTGGTCTGGAACTATTTTTAAAACACGTTTGAAATTAGTATGGAAATCACTTTTGAATTACCCCTCGGTCAATTTTACTTTGAGACGAATTGTCATTATGTAAACTGAAATGTCATTGAGTCGACTGATAGAAATCTTTTTTAATCATTTATAATATCAAAATTAAGATATTAAGGTGCAATAAAATCGTGCTATACTTAGGAAAATGTGTTCTTTCGATCAAGCTACAAAAAACTGTGAGTTTTTTTCAGTTAACAATTCAATTGCTTTAGAAAGTCTTCTTCTTCAGAAAATCATCTTGGAGTGCCTTTAATCATACCACCTGGGATTTTTACGTGAATTTACCAAATACGTAATTCGTCAATACCTCCTCTAGTGATATCTTCAGGCATTTCTTCTATAATTTCTCCAGATTCCGGTAAGGGTTTGTTCAGGAATTTTTCTACGATATCCTCAAGCTAATATTACAGAACAGGGTAGACCGAAGCGATAAATTTAAAAATTCTTCACACATCTAGTCCATTGACTGTTAAAATTAGATTTTTTTTATGAACGATTGTTATTTTTTAGCCCTGGGCTAGTTCATCTCGGGACCAACGACTTAACTTCCTTCCGAAGGAAGTCGTCACTCTAACTATTACGTCATAAGTGACTATCTCGGGGATGGGATTCGATTTCAAGTCCTCGACTTGAGAGGCGTGACTTTTAACTACTACACCAGAAGGGACCCTAAAATTAGAATATACCGTGGCTATTATTTCAACATTCAATTTAATTTCATGCTAATATTTCTGCTTACTTAATTTTTGTTGTTGTTGACTTGATTTCGTTTTACTTCGTGTTTTGGTATGCGTTAGAAATATTTTATCCAAACATAAATTTAGCAAGCAAATGTCTGTTTGAGGTTCAGAATGAAAATAAACTTACTAATTCCTAAACTGAGACCAATTTTATTAGAATTACTAGAAAAATTTCCATGTTCGATTCGTGCACTATTTGACAGACTAAACTGAATTCTTAACACGCTTTAATAAAAGTATTTGTGATCAAATACAGGCTCACTGAATTACATGGTCTATTTTAAAAAAGTCTTGCGTCTTTTACATTTTACTGTTTCTTGGGCAGAACTCCCAAGATTATCACCGAATTTGAGGCATTATTGTCACAGCATGTTTGCATAATACTTCTTGGATTTCTAATAGAATTCTGATGAGAATTCATAAGAAATCTTGAACAGTATTCTAACAGACTCCAGTACGTAATTGTAAAAGGAATTCTGAGAGGAAGAAATTACATTCTTTCAAAATTCTGAGACCAATTCTGAACTATCGCGAAATCTAGGACAAGATTCTCTCGTACTAGCTTTGGGTTTTGACAAAATCCTTTGCGGCTCATTGACAGAGCTATGAGAGTAATTCATATATGTCATGTCTACCTATCTCAAGTGATATTCCTTATGACTCGGGTACCTTTTACTTGTTCGTACCTACTGGATTTCTGAGCTATAAATACTGGCTGCCGTAAGCTGAAAGAGGGACTTCCCACAATTGTGGACTGATTAACATATTATAATATATAATTAATATATTTCTCAAGGAGTCTGAGAACTACATTTTCAAAAGAATTTTAGGCTAAATTCAGATTTTAATATTTTTGAGAATTCCAAGCAAGTTTATAACTGTATCATGGGAAGGATTTTCACTGAATCATGAGTAAAACGCTCTGTAACAATTATCTTATTTTTCAGTTTCTTCGAAAAGATCTTTCTTTACCGACCCCAAATGTTTGCACGATATAGAGGGGTGAACGCAAACTTTTACACGATGACTTGAATGACTGTTATGAAAATTTTGCATAATTTTCACATTTATGATCCAAAATTTTGCAAGTGCTATTCAAAGATTATGAGATTACAGTTCTAATACCGTACGGGTTTAAAATGTTTGGTCGATCCATTGCTGAGCGAATCAACCGTATTTTTTCATTATTATTTTGAAAAAAAGGACACAACTTCAAGTAAAAATTTAGTAAACTAAAATTATGATGCCATTGTTAAAATATTTACAAATTAAGATTAGCTCATTGCCTTCCGAATGATTCATAGAGAGTTTTAATTGTAAGTATAATCATAGAGATACGGACAAAACACTTTTGTATGTTTTAAGCGGGTGATCCCTAAGTGTTGCACAAGAGTGTATTGGCAACACTGCGTTGATGCGAAGCACATTACCGGATACTGTCCCATCCGCGATCGCGACAAAGACAACCAAGACGGCGATGGTGTTTTAATTTAGTTTTCCAGGTTCCCGACTTAGCTGTGGTATTAATATTCTGTGTTGATCATTTCCAGCACTCGTCTTTTTTTCTGTTCAACCGAGATGGCATCAAGTACCTACCTATACGTATACATCGGAGGTGAACACCCGCATGGATAAGGCATAACGATCGATCGATCGGTCGCGCACCGATCAGACGCCGGAATAAAAGTAGAAAATAATCGATTTTAAGTGCCACTAAAATTTCCACTTAGCACTTAGCCCATCTGACAAAGGCAATCTGGAGTGCGTGGGATGGTGCGAAAGAAAGGCTACACAGTGGAATCGTGTAGACGTAGACGGTTTAATATCGCGCTGTGCTCGTTCGACAGAGAAAATGAACCTCTACGACGACGGGGTGGTGAATGCAGCGGAAAAGAACTACAACTGTCCGCCATTCCCGTATAATTGGCATAGCTCGGCGTACGTCATTCTAACTAATAACCCCCTTGTAAGCCAAATCGTGCCCCGGCTGACGTTGTTGTGCAATCAAAAGCTACTCCCCCTGCTTACTGTCAATCTAGCACTGACTGTGCGGGGCGGCGGCACTTGATGCAGTTGCACGTTACAGGGCGAAAGAGATTTGCACCGTCTGTAAGCCTGATGTGTGGTATTAAGTGGCTTAGTAGAATGCAGGGGGACGGCCTAGGTCAACCGGGCAAATAGTGCTGCTGCTGTCTTACTGTTTATCTAGCTGTATCGTTAGATGCAGAAACTTGGTTTACTCAGAAGTTATGAAGCAACGAAACTAACACCGGTCATAAACTACAGCTTTTTGACGCACAGTGGCTGCACTCTATGCAAATGTTGACCAAGCGTACATATCTAACACAAATCCTAATTCATTAATGAAACAGCTATAATTTTTCAAGGCATTATGATAAAGATGCAGATTTTCTTGATTCATTATACTACTCTTATATTATAATAACAAATAAGTATTACTCAATTTGATTCGGCTTCAATATCTTAATTTCGATAAAAAAAATAATAACATCAGTGAATCAATGTTGGAACATTTATTTTTTTCGACTTCTGGCCAGCTTTGGACTTCTGCGCGACGACGCGAAGTGTCGGTTGCGGAGCTTCGCGCGGTTTCGTAATTCCCCGCGCGCGCGATAAATTCACACCCATTCCGACGGAGGATCTAAGTTTCTCCGGGGCGCGGGATTTGCGCGTGGTTGCTTCTGAACTGGATGGCGGCGCGAGCCGAAAAGAGAACCTGCAAACTGGATCAGCAGCGGCGGGTGGTGTTTTTGAAAACCTGCCACCGTGTGTTGACTTAACCTGCTTCGGAAAAGGTTATTGATTATTTCCCCATGTTGGGTAATATTTGCGCAGTTGTAGCAGTGGAGTGTTTCTCGTTGGATGTTTATAGGGGTGAAATTATCCAGATCGCAAAGAAAAACTGGTGATCGGAGTTGTACGCCTGTAGTGATTATCCAGCTTTATTGAATCTCTCAATGAATCTCGTTACAAGCTAATCCAATGCAGAGCCAATTCAAATTATTAAAGTGCTAAACAGTTCTGCTTATTCTAATATAGTGCTGTATAAATACTTTTTATTAATTTGGGTATCTTCATCACTAAAAAAACAAAATTTTCAAAGAACTGCTAGATAAAGTCCTAAAGTAATCGTTGCAGTTAACAAGGATCCGAGGTAGACGAACTCATCAACCACCTCGAGAGTATTCCCGTCTGTCGTAACACAGCTTCCTGGGCGGGCTCTGTTGCGCTCGGTTCCGCCTATCAGCATGTACTTTGTTTTTGACGCATTCACCGCCAAGCCAGCTTTTGTCGCTTCAAGTTTTAGGCGGGTGTACAGGTCTGCCAGCGTTCCAAATGTTCTGCCGACAATGTCCATATCATCCGCGAAGCAAACAAATTGGCTGGATCTTGTGAAAAACGTACCTCGCTTATTGAACCCGGCTCTCCGCATGACACCTTCTAGCGCGATGTTGAACAGCAGGCACGAAAGTCCATCACCCTGTCGAAGTCTCCGGCGGGATTCGAACGAACTGGAATGTTCGCCCGAAATCTTCACGTTATTCTGCACACCGTCCATCGTTGCTCTTATTAGTCTTGTGAGCTTCCCCGGAAAGCTGTACTTGTCCATGATTTTCCATAGCTCTTTGGGACTTGGTATTCACGACATTTCTGGAGGATTTGCCGTGCAGTGAAGATTTGGTCCGTCTTCGAGCGGCCGTTGATGAAACCAGCTTGATAACTTCCCAAAATCTCATTTGCTATTGGTGATAGACGACGGAAGATAATCTGGGCTAGCACTTTGTAGGCGGCATTCAGGATAGTGATCGTACGATAGATGTCACATTCCAGTTTGTCACCCTTCTTGTAGATGGGGCATATGACCCCTTGCCTTCACTCTTCCGCCAGCTGTTCCGTTTCCCACATTCTGACGATCAGCCGGTGCAGACAGGCGCTCAATCTCTCCGGGCCCATTGACCAAAAACAAAATGGTCGCCAAAGACATTTTATATGGAGAATATCGGTCCCCCAAGGAACATCGGAATATCTCCGGATCTAGATGACCAATTATCAATATCGACACATATTCTTAAACTAGAAGAGTTTTTTGAGGGCTTGCGAAATAATGATGCAAAAATATAGAGAAACAAGAAAGTTATCGCGATTTGAATATTTTTGTGGGAACAGGTTGGTTTCCTTCATCTACCGAGCTGACGTAATCACTTCCTCCGCAATCCTGACCATCTGCGCCTGTGTTCTTCGTGCCATTCACGTGTTCATCGTAGTGCTGCTTCCACCTTTCAACAACCTCACGTTCGTCCGACAAGATGCTTCCATCCTTATCCCTACACATTTCGGCTCGTGGCATGAAGCCTTTTCGGGATGCATTAAGCTTCCCGTGGAACTTTCGCGTTTCTTGTGAACGATGCAGCTGGTTCACTTCTTCACATTCCGCTTCTTCCAGGCGACGCTTTTTGTCCTGGAATAGGCGGATTTGCTGCTTCTGTTTCCTTTTATATCGCTCCACGTTTTGTCGCGCTCCTTGCTGCAGCATTGCAGCCCACGCTGCATCCTTCTCTTCCAAAACCTGCTTGCATTCTTCTTCGAACCAGTCGTTTTATGTACTCCTTGCCACGTACCCGACAATGCCCTCGAATGCGTAATTGATGGCTGCTTTAATGGTGCTCCAGCAGTCCTCAAGAGGGGCTATGCCAAGCTCGCCCTCTCCTGGCAACGCTACCTCGAGGTGCCGCGCGTAAACTGAGATATTTCGCTGAAAGTTCCACTGGAAATTCTTTTGTAAATTCATTCGAATAGTTTTCCAAAATATTATTACAAATCGTTTTGTGAGGTTAATCAAAAATTCTTCAGAAATATTTTCAAAATACATCACAAATTGCGTTATAATGTTTTTTTTTCTGTGAATACTGCTTCAAATCGCCGAAACTAAAATTATCTACGGAAGTGTTATCTTTTGTCTTCGATTTTCTAGAGGAAATTTGTTGAAAAATATAGGAACACTTCTGTTTTTAAAATTAGCATAACGGTAAAGAAATCTGTGGAGAAACGTTCAAAAAAATAACTGGGATTGAGGAAGGGATTTAATAAAATATTTATAACGAGATTTTTAAAGATCTTCCTTAAAATATTTATTTTTCAATTATTGGTAGAAATTAGGTAGAATGATGGGAGAAATTGGTGGAATGCTGGGATTGAATTTTTGTGCAATTCCAAGGCGGAATTCTGGCAGAATTTTTACATAGGTATCAAGAAATCAAGGGAAGAATTCCGATAGATTTCAAGGATAATTTCTTAAGATGGAACTGCTTGTAAAATTATCTTTTTTAACTCATTAGGGAGGTTTTAATTATTCTGTAAACATTTATCTATAAATAATCACTTATCTTTCGTCATTCCGTTGTTCTTCAGTTTTTTTTCTACCTGCTTCAATATTTTCTTATTTCTCTTCGCATAACACTTGCTTAATGTTTGACCAATTTTTTCATACTCCAAAGAGCAACACTTTGAACTTTGAATAAACAAGATGGTTTCTGATTTTAAAAGTTCATCAGAAATTATTCAAAACATTTCAAAGTATTGCGAAAATTTCCTCCATGATTTCAATGCTGTAAAATCTTACATTACGAAATTTGATTGATTGATTTGACTTTATTAACGAGATTTTTAGCCCTGGGCTAGTTCATCTCGGGACCAACGGCTTTACTTCCCTTCCGAAGGAAGTCGTCACTATAACTTTTTACGTCATAAGTGACTATATGTTGGGGATGGGATTCGATCCCAGGTCCTCGGCGTGAGAGGCGAGTGTTCTAACCACTACACCAGGTCCGTCCCCCATTTCGAAATTTACGAATCTTCAGCAATGTTTTTGAAAAACCGTCAATACTTTACAAAACACAATGACTAGAACATGTTCCTCCAAAATTTTTGTTTTTTTTTTCTGCAAGTAGGAAAAATAATAGTATCATGTAGCCTCGAATTTAATGCAAAACATTTTTTATGATGATGGATACAAAAAAACCTTCAGTAAAAATTTCACCCGTTTCAACGTTAATAAATAATTCATTATAAAAGAGGAAGGAAACAGAGCAAAAATTTTTGTCGTAAGTCCTATAAAAATCACTTAAGCTTTTCTCTCAAATATATCAGAAATTCCACGGTGAATTCTTGAAGTGTCTGACAAGAATTAAGTACATTTTACGAATTCAATTTAAGCTGAAATTATCCAACAAATTTCTTCCAAAAGCTATTTTGTATGAGTTTGTAGAGTGATTTCTAAAGAAATCCCTTTGAAAAATTGAGGTTTTCCTGGAGTAGCTTTCTAATCGAAAATTGAGAGTAATACTTCTAGATGTTAGTTATTTTGGACAGACATTCGGAAGAATTTATGGAGAAATATCAAAAACATGAAAGATACCTGATGGAATTTCTGGAGATTTTTTTTTGGAAAGTTCAAGAATAAATTGCGAATGCTCTAGTAAATCTGTTGAAAAATTTCTTTCAAAAATCCCCAAAAGAATCGCAATTGCTGTTTAAAGACAAAAAAAAATCTGCGGAAAACATTTGTATGAATCTCTGGTGATTTTTTTGGAAGAACCCTTGGAAGACATACCAGAGAAAAAAATGATATATATAATATAGAGAATTATAATTCTCTAAAGAAATTTCTGAACTAATTGCTCGAGAAATGATTGAGTATTTTCTCGGAAGAGATTTTAAAAGATCAGTTGAATACGTTCAACAGTAACTTTACAGGAATGTTTGATATTTTTTTAAAATTTCCTTTTGCGTTTTAAACTGATTTTTAGGTATTTTTAATCATTTCTGTGAAAAAAAATGTAGATAGATCTGCGAAAAACCTCTCTAGAAAATCACCAAGAGCATTTTCTCAATTGAATCCAGTTTAATTGGGTCCTAAAATGTTAAATGAATTCTTATTTTTATTTAATAATATGAAAGAGCATGTTCTTGCAACTACTTTAGCATTTTTTTCTTACTCAAATAACGGCTATAACATTTTTAAACTTCAATTTTAAAAATGATTCCAAATATGAACCTTGACACTTGTGATCATGTTTGACATTCACAGTTTCGACAAAAATGCAACAGGGCATATAGTTTTAACACTGGGGTTGTTCCTATCTGACATTTCAGCAGGGACACGAAAAACAAAATATACCCAAAATATGAGTTTAAACCAAAAGGTGGGACAAAATCTCAAAAATCATAAGAAAATGTTTTTTGGACTTAAACAAATGAAAATCATTTAAAAATTGAGTAAACATGTGTTTTTGCCCTAAACTTAAGCGTTTGATACTAAAATTGGGACAGGGCTTTAGGACCCAATTCCTTATGAAAATATTGTGAAATATTAGGAGGAATCCCTAAAGTAACGCCTGTGAGAATCATTTAATGTTTTTATTTTTGTAGAAAATCTTGGATAATTTTATTGCGTTTTTTTTTTTCAAAATCTACTAATCCCAGGCATGATTTTCCGTGGGAATCTCAGTAGGTGAATCCATGTAAAGAAGTTATTGGAGAAAACACTGAAAAAGTACGTAAATGATTCATGAAGGAATCCCTGTGAGAATTCTCAGAGGAATCTTTTGAAAGCACATGCCTGAGTACCTCAAATGTTCGTGAAGAGTTACAAAGGATATTCCTCATGAATTCTTCAAAAGAATGCCTCAGGATTATTTAACTGGATTAGACGAATAAAAGAATATTGTTTCATAGTAAAAAATTGGAATTTATAAATGAATAATTCAAATAACAAATCTATACAATCACGAAATTTGTACAAATCGTGATTATTGCGGCAGGCATAAACCTTATTAAAACAAGAATTAGCTATAGCCCCTCCCCTATGAAACTAAATTTTACTATGGTTCTCTAACTGCATAGCGAGATACGAAATATCGAGTAAGGGAAAGTTAAATGCACATTTCTCGATTACTTTTTCAAATCGACGTAAGTAATTTTTATACGGTTTGGAGAAAATTAATTAAGAAGAATCACCAACAATCGTATTCACTGTTTTAAAATGAATCAACTTTTTAACATTTTTTCGCAATTTACATCGCCTCAATTTTTCATACAATCAGCTCGCGTTAAAAAACTAGGTAGTTCCTATTATTTCCCACAAAAATAAATATGACCCAATGATAAGCCATTTCATTCAGTTACTTACGACGTTTTTGTACCAGTGTAAAATTGACTCATACAACGGAGGGGTGAAAGTAGCGGTTCGGTAGCAAAAGTAGAAAATCTTACTTACGTCGTTTTGAAAATCCGGAAATTAATTGTTATGAAATTGAATAATTGAGTTGGTTTAAAGCAGAACGTGTAGAATTTCGTCTGCTACACACGTAGGATCGATAAAGTAAGTTTGTTTAATTTTGTGACTTGAGACTGTTTGAATAAGTTTACGAGATTTGATTTTTTACAGAAATTTGCCAAGAAATTCCTTCAGGAAGTTTTTTTTATCGACTATTGGAAATATTTCTTAATGAATTAACTTGCTACGAGATTTTGTGTGGAGTAATGAAATTAATATTTTATTTCTTCAAGAAGTCGCTTTTGAGAACTTTAGCTTCAATCCAAGTCATCTGGCTTTTGTGAATATCAGCGAAGATAACAAAGGAACCGCGGTACTGATACGAAAAAACATCGATTTTTCTGATGTTCATTTGAACCCAATTGGGAGAATAACTTCCATCAGAGTTGGGGAAATTAACTTCATTAACATTTACGCGCATTCTGGATCTGCTTTTCATAAAGAACGTGACACACTTTTTACTCAAGACGTTTTGACTCATCTGTCACAGAACTGTTCCAACGTGACATTAGGCGATTTCAATTGTGAACCGCCAAAAATATTAGTCAGGGACTTCAACAGCTTGTTGATAGTCTAGCTCTCCGAGATATTGGCAATTCGATCAGCTCAAAGGCTTCGTATACGTTTTTTAAAGGGGATTCAATGTCAAGACTAGACCGCGTGTATGAGCCAGACACATTTCTTAATACCGTTAGAAGTTTTGAGACTTTAGCAACTCCTTTTTCCGACCACCATTCTCTGATCGTGAAGTACGAAACAGATACCAACTCAAACGTAACAGTATATGGGAAGGGTTACTGGAAAATAAATCCGACCCTTTTGATTGATGAAGACATTAAAAAGGAATTCATCATGGAGATACGAAACATCAAACGAAGGCACGCGTACAATGTGAATTTTGGCGAATGGTGGTTCAATCATCTAAAACCAAAAGCGAATTTTTTTTTTAAAACTAAATCGTTTGTAATCAATAAGTGTATTGCCGATTCGAAGATTTTTTTGCATGGTTGCTTAAAGGAAATAACTGTCAAACAAAATAGCGGCGAAGATGTCTCTGAAGAACTTAGCTACGTAAAGACAAAATTAATGAACATGAACAATCCAGGATCGAAAATTTGAAAATGAAAACAAGCGCGTGCAACGTTTTTGGAGGACGAAAAACTCAGTCTTTTTCAAATTTCAAACGCTGTAACAAGCAAAATAGTCCAATGAAATTAGATGTCGATGGGAATTTATCCTCTGATCCAAAAACCTTGAAAACTGCTATTGAAAATCATTTTGAAGCTCTATACAAAAATGACAATGTGTTTCACCCCGGTGCATCAAATTTCTTGATTCCATCGATAAGAGATTATCAACCTGAACAGTGTACTAATCTGACAGCCCCAATTACACTTTTTCTGAGTTAGAGCAAGCCTTACAGCAATCAACCAAGAAAAAAAGCCCTGGACCCGATGGTCTACATACGAATTTTATTTTAACTTTTTTTGATTGATTTAAAAGACGATTTGCTACGATTATTTAATGAGTTTTTATCAGGCAATACGCCACATTCGTCGTTCGCTGAAGGAGTTATAACAACTGATACCGAAAAGTGAAAATTCTTACGCTTTGAAAGACAAAAGACCCATAAGCATGCTCAATTGCGACTATAAGCTGTTTACAAAAATATTAATACAATCGTCTAAAACCTTCAATTGAACCCTTGTTAGGGCCCAAGTCAAGCGGCCTGTATTTCGGGAAAGTCATGCACAACAAACCTAAAAAAATTTTAGGAACATTACATTAAGAGCGAGTAAATCTAAGAAATTCAAAGGCACAATTGTTTAATATTGACCTGGAAAAAGCATTTGACCGTGTAAATCACAATTTCTTTGGCTTGTCATGGAGAAATTTGGATTTCCAACACAATTTGTAAATTGTATTAGAAACCTTCACAGCAAATCTTCATCGGAAGGTTTTGTTTAACGGAATGCTAACAAAAGAAATTTCAATTAAATCATCAGTCCGTCAAGGTTGCCCCTTGAGTATGGCATTTTTTGTTCTTTACATAGAACCTCTTGTTAAGAAATCAGCAGCAGTATCAAGGGCTGTTTCACAGATAATAGCTTTTACAAAGTTATTGCCTATGCAGACGATATAATATCTTCATCCGTAACGATGAAGAGTTCGATATAATTTTACAAATTATCGATAATTTTAGTCTTTACGCTAAAATTAAATTGAATATCAAGAAATCCTCTTTCATGAGAATAAATAACTGCAGAACAGCACCACATCTGTTACAAGAAACCGATTCCTTGAAAATTCTTGGTGTAGAAATTGTTCAAGTGTACAGTGGTTACCATTAATCATAATTACTCAAAAGTGATAAAATCAATTAAGTATCTCATTTCATTACACCAACAACGACAACTTAACATTTTCAGAAGACTTGGATATTGAACTATCTCATTCTTTCAAACTTTGGTATCTGTCAAAGGTGTACCCTCCGACCAATAGTCACATTTCGCAGATCAAAACAATCTGCAGAAACTTTATTTTTAAAGGAATAGGAATATTTAAAGTTTGCTTACACCAACTGTATCTGGACGTAGAAAAAGGGTGTCTAGCTCTCGTAGATGTAGAAAGTAAGATGAAAAGCCCTGTTTATCAAAAACATCCTACTCCAAGATCATACAGGTAGGAGAGATGATTTCATGATTGCACAAGAATACAGCCGCTCAATTACCCGAAATACGCCGAGAATGGATTCGTATTGCAGCAGATATTGAAAATCTAGGATTTGATTTGACGTGTAAAAGAATTCCTGTTAGCAGTGTTGCATTTGAACGCGTTTCAGTTTGCGTTCCAGTTCAAATATTTGAACGAAGGATCAAGTAGGCTTGAACATTGATCAGTTCAAAAAATTGAACCCATGAGAGCTGAAAAATGAACGCGGGAAAGAATATTGTTCCCAAGGCACATAACCACACATTTCCATGTGAAAGTCATACAAAATATGCTAGGACGTGGGCTTCGTAGCCGTGCGGTTAGTGTCACCAAAGCATTTAGCCGCATTGTGCTAAGGAGTGTGGGTTCGATTCCCGCCTCAGGCCGGAAAATTTTCGACAGGGAATGTCTTCCGACTGAGCCACTGGGCGTTGCATGCTAGTCCGTTGTCTAGTGTGGTGCTTCCTTCAAAGGGCAAATTAGCCCACTGGAAGCATTAACGTTATTGTCTTTATCTTTTTCTTAACATCGATGGTATCATCAATTTGGAATGATATGAATTCAACATAGTTTGATGTATTTTTCGTGTTTTAGGTTTCTGTGTGCATTTATAACGTGAACGGGGCGTTCTTGAGCATTGACAAAATTTTGCACGAAAGTCAATGTTAACTGCGTTCTCGTTCAAAAAAGGAACGCGTTCAGTTCACTTTTGGCTCGCGTTCAGTTCAAAAATGCATCACTGTCTGTTATACAATAAAAACATTACGCCTAATATTGGTAAACAAATACCCTAACAAATGCTGGGATATTTGTTGGCAGAACTTAAATATGAAATTCATAAGCTCAGATGAAAGCACTTTTTATTTTCATATATAAATGAAATTATTCCCAACAAAATACAAGTTGTTTGACAAGAAGATTCCTGGAGTCGCTAATAATTTATGTGAATTATGTGGAAGAATAGATACGCTTGAACATAGACTAAAGTTTTGTATAAACAGTAAAGTTATTTGGAAATGGATAACGATCAGCATAAAGGAAAAATTAAAAATATCTGTTGATGACCCAGAAGAAATGCTTTCTAGAGTGATTCAAGGAAGACAGTATCAAAGTAAAGTTGCTTTGTGGCTAACAAACGATAGGTATCAGTTATTTTTTGAAGAATTTTGGAAAACACGATTTGTTATAGCTTAAAAACATGATTCGTGAAAAACACGATGGAACAACAAATGTGGTATGCAAAATGCTTCAGCAATGGATTAATGTACTGTAAGAATAGAGTTGTATTAGTATAAGTTTGTAAACGTTTTCGTTTTTTCAATAAAAAAAATCGTGGAGGTATTTTAATAAAAAATTAAATATTAAAAAAATCTCATTGCAATGCATGAACATGCAATACTATTAAAATCGATTTGATTTGAATTTCATTGAAACCCCTAAGTTTACTAATGACTCATAAAATTCTAATCCATTGTAGATTCACCACTAAGTGTTTCAAAAAAATCATATTGTAGTTATGCACAAAAAGTATGATTCATCTATCTCTAATTCACATGCTTTTACTAAATGAAAAAAAACCTCTGCGAAACCTTTGCTACTAATTCGTGCCAAAATATAGAATCACATTCTGGAAAGTATTCAACAAACCCACTTAAACAAACAAACAACCAATCGGGCATCCAACTGTGAGCAAATTACTATACACTCTCGGCACAGTTCCCAACATTGGTTCCGGGAAAAACGTGCGGCCTTGGCTGAACCAAATGAAGCACTGCGAAAGTGTTCCCTTTCGCTTTCCACAATCCTTCATTGGAGCCAATAATTTAGAAAATAACCTTCATCGCTGCCACAGAAATCGATCGTTCCTTCCCAAATTCGATCCGATGATTCAACAGAAGCGTACAGCTAAAGTTTTTCAAACAAGAAATGAGCTTTAGTTTCTAGACGTTAATTAGCTTACCTTTCGTATCCGTGAGTCAATCACGATATTTCATGCACGTGTTTCCTCTCTTTTTGAAAACATCACGAGTCCTCTTAGATCTTGGACGAAAACAATATTTTCAATTTTTTCCGATGTTTTTTTTTCTATGCTGGCATTAGGTCTTTTTCTCGAATGGATTCTCTCGTTCACAGAACTGAATGTTCTTTTCAAAAAGAGATAGCTGTAGACTGTTTCATTTACGTTATGGATAAGAGTGCAGTTAAAATTAGAAACGCATGTAGATTTCACATTTTTGCATGCTCTACAAAGTTGTAACCACATTTACAAAACTAAGCACGCAATTTTTCGTTCTACATCCGTCTAATACACTTAACAATTTGTTTTGCCTTCTTTCACACGTTCTCGCCGACGCACACCGAAATCGCGCCCATTTAAAATAAGCACCTAACGCTGCTCTACCTTTGCTCGCCTTTTTCCCACCGCAAAACACAACAAGTAGGTGCACAACAGCCACCAGGAAGATATTTTTAGCAGAAACACGTCTATACAAACAACTCCGATAATAAATTCCACTTAGTTGAGATATATGTACATATTTGCCCACCTTATTGGATCTGATTTTTTTTCTTTTTCGTTTGCACAAACATAAACTTTGCACTTGGCAAAGTAGGCGATCTGCATTCCAAGCAAAAGGTTAAGGGTTTTAATTTCACACTACGTTAACGATGATCGAATTTGAGAAGCACTTGTCGTCTACCGATGAATGAGCATATCTTTTGAATGCTACGAAAAACGCCCGAGAAAAATAGAACACTTTCACGTTCGACTAATCCACGGTTGAAACTGACTACGGCAAGGGGCGACTCACACCTAGAACACCCGAACGACCATAACGAGACACGGTGGTCTGAAGCGTTATTAAAGGAAAAAAGTCCTCCAATTTGACATCCACCAGTCGAAAAATATGGTATTCGAGCATCTTTCTACTTGAATTTGAGAATATTTTGAAAGGTGGGATCGAAAGTAATAATGAATTGAAGGTTTTTGGGCTATTTGAAGGGATATTCATGGCATGCCGGAATCCAAACATCGATGTCACAATGGCCGACTTGTGCCCCTACTCACGATTTCGAAAGCAACGAACGAACGAACGAATTTGTAGACTGTACCTTCTTCTTCTTCTTTGCATTAACGTTTTCCACTGGGACAGAGAATGTTTCTCAGCTTTAGTGTTCTTATGAAGCTTTTCTTTGCCAATGTTGCCATTTTTGCAATCGTATATCGTGTAGCAGGTACGATGATACTCTATGCCCAGAGAAGTCGAGGAAATTTTTGTTTCGAAAAGATCCTAGACCCGCCAGGAATCGAACCCAGACACCTTCAGCATGGCTTCGCTTTGTAGCCGCAGAATCTAACCATTCGGCTAATTCCGAGCAGAATCATGGAGAAGATGCTCGATGCTAGAATAATATATTCTTCAATGATAGGTACCGAATTGATGAACCTTTATTTCGTCAATAAGGTTCCAGAAACACCGTGAAGAGGGCATGACGATCGCAACCGCCGCCGTGAGAACGAAGGAGGCAGCGACGTCGACGATGACGACGACGACCGACGCCAGTAGTGACCTGAGAGAGAGGAGACAGCTGGCTTAGATTACGAGCTCCCAAAAGTCATGGGAACCTTGTCATCAACTGTCACTGGAAAACCGCACATTCGAAGGGCAGAGCGTGAGAACCGTCATAATTCAAGTAAACTCAATTGAAATTTCTAGGTGTTCTTCGATGATTTCACATTTCAAAAAGTTGAATTACTACATATAGTAATGTATGGCAAACTGCTATAGATTTTTTTATATTCATACGTTTTTCAGAGTGAACAACACAAGTGAATGTAATTTTTGACCAGAATAAGTTCATCTGACCATTGTGTACAACCCAAGAATAAAAGGAAAGAGATCAAAGAAGGCAAGAAAACATGCCAACCGTCAGTGAGCTGTCTCCTCTCTCTCAGGTAGTGACGATCAACCAACGACGCACTTACTGATCGACGGCGACGATGCAACGCACTCAAACTGCGTCGCGACGAAAACGGTGAGAAAGGTGAATGTGTTTGCAATCCGAAAGACAAAGTCGGTCCAACCTTTTGGGTTCTTTCTAGACGGCTGGGCTGGCACTCTCTCGAATACAAAAAGAGACAAACAAAAACAAATTTAAAGTTGAAAAGAAATTAAAGTGGGAAATGGACAATATAAAAGCATTGGGAAGTGCCGTTGTCGATTTGACAGCTCGAGAAAAAAGTAGAAAAATGTAAATAAACATTTCAGCAGGCGTAAAAACAAGTTTTGCAGGAAAAGGTAGTTTATCTTTCAAACATTTTCACGTTGTTTATAGATAATTTTTACAATTTTTCTCACTATTTCGATGCTGCAAATATTTGTGAAATCAAATTTCCAGTGAACAAGAAAAAATCATACATCATTTGATAAGATTTCTCATCGAATCAAAGGTGGTCATTCATTCACAGTTTACAAAAGGTAATTATCAACAAATGTCCTAGTATTTTCTGTTAATGATTATGCAAATTTATGTTAATTACTTGATTAAATTCCTCAGAAAATACGGAGTGTCGTTTTGGTGTTCAAATACTCCCCCCGCACTGTGATTTTTTTCTTATAATTACCGTTGCTATTTGTTCGATCAATCGATGGTACCGGTGAGGGTAATTTATGGGAACTCCAATACTGAATGGAATATTTATTTATTTATTTATTGTTGCAAGGATGTGCTTTACCAAACTATTTCGTGTGGAAGTAGACATTCGGTCAATTTGTTCGAATATGCGGAAGAAAATCGGAGAAATTGGGTAGAAGGCAACCAAAATTTTCAAGAACCAATCATGTCGTCATAGAAGGAGTTACGAAGTTAGAAGGGATCAGATTCATGTCTTCTGTAGTTGCCTCCGTGGATCCAACCTTCAGAGCCTCCAAGGCAGGATAACATAGTAACCTCAACTCTGTTTAAGAATTGGTCAATTCACTGCTCCTGTCCTGCTGGAAACCATCGTTGTAAACATAAATTTGCATGTTTGCTATTCATTCATACGTGAGTAATCTACAATTATTCCTAGCTTTTCAAACTTGTAATGCTTTTCTTTCTGAAACAGAACCAAAGTCCTGGAAGTATTAACAGCCACTGATGTTAAACAACGATGGGGCAAAGTGGCGAAAGTGCAAGCAGGAAACCTCTACACTTCAATACCTCTTTCCGGATTGTGTATCCAGCGATCTAAAGCTGCAGGGAGCGAAATATCCGATGAACTAAGCAAAGAATTATTTAAAATGTTCATAGCAGGTGTTGTATTAATAATTATTTGAATTGTATACGAGATTTACCCTTTTGTTCCTCTTCTAGAACTGCCTGAAAGTGCACTGCCAAATCATTCAAAAGGACGAAATGTAATAGTGAGAAGTAAAGATCAAAGCCAGGAGCAGCATCAGGGAGTCTTGCCGTTTGAAGGATGGATCTGCCTACGTGGAATCCAAAACATTCGAGAGATGTACCAGTTGAAGAAAGCTATTCGGAAGAGCAGGAGCACGTGCAGTTATACCTGGCGAACCTTTTTGGAATACCAAATATTACCACAAGATGGAAATACTATGCTGAACCTCTGAGTGACTCGAAGCAGTACGTTTAATACGAATCGAGAGTTTGCATATCTTCGCAAGAAAGCATTTCTATTTGCTTGGCAACTTATGGTCAATCTAATGACATTTGGCGGACGAGAACGACGCATGAGGATCACGGCGAGTGTTATGCTACCGATTTATACACTTATTACATGAACGATGATGGAACTACAGATTGGTCCAAGAAGCTGTCCCGATTTTGCGTGAAAATTTCTTTATTATGGTTTGAAGAATGAGTTTTCCAATATGGATAATAAGTTTTGTACTTACATTATAGGTACAAGCTTGTTTGGAATATTCTCAAAATTTGTCCATAGTAATTTCCATATAAACCTACATTGTCTTTGGACCACCTTTAAATCACCACCTGAAACCTGAAAATTTCGCAGAACACTATTTTTATGGTAAGGATGGTAAGGAGCATATGGAGATAGGATTCTCAAACATTTTTAAAATTTGAAACCGCCCTATTGTACATGCTTCAAAGAAACTTCCAGTTAATTTACAACAGTATTTGCTTTGATTTGTTTCCCAAAACCAATCCTAGAATTTTCCTCCAGATATTTTTCATCAATCCTTCAACCTAATTCTTTAGATGTTACTCTAGGAGATTTCAAAAAGTTTCTACAGAATTTCCTTCTGATTGAAATCCACAAAGGTTCATTCCAGAGTTTTTGAAAAAAATTGCTTAAGGTTTTTTTTCAGAAACCTGCAAGAATTCCTCCCTCTGTTTATGTGGGTTACTTCAAAAATTCATCCCGTTTCCTACCAAAAATTCAAAAATTCCATGAGGGTTTTTTCAAACCAATCATTTTTTCTAGCAATTCTCCTGCATTCATATAAGTATCACTCCTGCAGTTTTACCAAAAATGTCTTTAAAAAAATGTAAAAAAAAAGACCCCATTCAATCTTTAAGGTTTTTTTTTAAATTCACACCAGTTTATACTACAATAACTTTTCGAACAATTCCTTCGATCATTCTTAAACAAATTTCTGTAGAGGTTCTGTTCAATGTTAACCGAAAAATTTCTTTAGAAAATCTACATGATCTATCCCGTCAATTGATTTGTTTTCGATTATCTTAGGAAATTATCTCAGAAATCTGTTAAAAACCAGTGGTGGAAAGAATCATGCCGTTTACGCAAAATGAACCAATATTAAGCAGATCCACGCTCACACGCTCACGAACAACAGCGACCGATTTGGTCACAGATTCTTGCATCGGAGAACCGAAACAAAACAAATGTAAAAAGATCGTGATTGCTGGATGAGCAGAGTCTGCTCACAGCCGTTCTTTTTTCCGTTCCAGCTATTTATGTGAATAATAGGATGGATTATGATTATAATAGATAGATTACAAAACAAGTGTACGACAGTATTGAGAAAATTGACCGATATGTGGTGTTATTGTAGAAATATCACAGGGAATCGGACGGCTGATTGCATTGTCAAAATTAAAATGATGCGATGCCCTTTACAGTATATGTGTACGGGCGATCGTGAGCAAAGAAAGCAAGAACGCAATCGCACAAAATGAACTACGATTGCGGTGCATTTTTCTGGTGGACGAAATCAGATATTTTTGGAATAATATTTGGAGAAATCCATTTCTGTGGTTCTCCTTGGAAAAAACCAGGTTGAAATCAAATGGGTTTCAGTGACTAAAACCTTCTTCTAAGGATATCTACTTTGAAATTTTTCAGCTGTTTTTTATTCCTACAAATTGTATAGGCTCAAAAAAAACAAACCAGTCTTCTAAGAATTATGTTATTTTTTCTGATGAGCCGGAAGAATCACCTAAAAATATCGTTTGACAGCTGTATCAGTAGAATTTCCATAATTTAAAATCGACCAAAATGTCACCTACATGCTTTGCGTTTGAGTCTCTCAAAAATAGTAACTTTCATTTCCCCAGTCCAGGCTGAAATTTTTCTTAGCTTCACTGTGCACACAATATTTGCTAACGTTTGTCCTACCTATAATTTCGAACGTGGACGCGCCTCTGAACTTTTGGCAACCTGTAGCTAAAAATGGTGACGTGCTGGAATATTTCTAAGAACCACATCAGATTCAGCGATCCATATTTGATCCTTGAAACACACAAAAATGTCGTTTTTGTTACATCTGTTAGCATCTGAGATTTTTTTTTTCAAAATTTTAGATAATTTCCAAAGGGCTTAGAGGTCCAACTCCGAAATTTTATTTTCAAAATTTTTGTTTCTTAATGATCATTGAAGGTAGTTTTTGTTAGTGCTCATCCAATGAGAATATATACTAAGATGTGGAAGAAGAGGCAAAGGCTAAATATTAGTAACAAGAAAAAACGTAAACATCTAATACGTCACTAATGTACACGGCTTCTTATGGAAGCTCGTTTGCTTGTAGTTGTGATATATTTTTGCACCGTACACGGATATCACTCACACCAAATGTCGTCTTCCTCACTTCGGTATATATTCTCATTGAGTGCTCACGCATCAAAACAAAGGCGCCACTGTATATGAGATTTAACATTGTGACAGCATTGCTGTTCTGTCAAACACACAAGGCTACGGTGGCGCTATCTATGCTTTCCATAGCGGCCGTTTTGGTTATTTTAATGATCCTAATTCTCCTCACGTTTTAAGATGGATCAAGAGTTTAAGATCGTCGTCTATAATCATGGACTCGGGATTTTACTTCACATTTTGGAATTGCAAAGCCCTCTCTTCACCAATGGCATTGTCAATATCAAGTTTTGTTTGCAAAGAAATGCTAACATCAAGATAACTATAGATGTATGTTTCATATGTACTTCAGTCGGCCTCGTTTATAATTGAAGGTGAAGCTATAGGATTGAGAATTGGGTCCTAAAGCCCTGTCCCAATTTTAGTGCCAAACGCCTTAAGTTTAGGCCAAAACACATGTTTACTCAATTTTCTAATGTTTTCCGTTGGTTGAGCTCAAAAAAAAAATTTTATTAGATTTTTGTCACATCCTTCGGCTTAAACTCAAATTTTGGGTGTATTTTGTTTTCCGTGTCCCTTACGAAATGTCAGATAGGAACAACCCCAGTGGCGAACTAAAACCCCTGTGGTGTTTTTGTCGACTAAGCGAACGTCAAACATGATCAAAAGTGTCAAGGGTTCATTTATGGACCAAATTTTTAAATTAAAGTTTAAACATGATATAGCCATTATTTGAGCGGCGAAAAATTGCTAAAGTAATTACAGTAACATGGCTTTTTTCGTGTTATTAAATAAAACAAGATTTCATTACAAATTTTAGGACCCAATTGTTTTCATGGGATATTTGAAATGTAACCGGGACATGATCAGAACCAGCGTGAGTAACCAGTTGGCTGCAATGGTCATTACATTCGTTAGGGTATTGAATTGAGAAATATAGTGATTAGCACTCATCAAATTAAATTGGAAATTACTTTACGAATTATTTCACGATGGGTATTGGTATTAAAGACCACAAAAAATGACTTATTGCTAGACCATTTCCGCAAGTCAGTTTGCAGCAAATAAACTTTCCTGTCCAGCGCATTGAAAAGGCAAATAGACAGCTATGAAAGTTATATTTACCAAGCTATGTTTGAACAGAGACACCAAAAATTTCGAATACTTCAGTTTCAAGTGACGAAGAAAGTTTTTGTATACGCCTCTAAATGATGATAGTAACTCTTCCACAAACTCCATTCAGGTGACCATTTTGATAAACAAAAAAAGTTTGCATCTCTTTTGAGGTTTGAAACCAGGTTTCAACCAAGTTCCTACTAATCACTGCTACGTATATGTATGATATACGTTAGAAAAAGAAACAGTTCATACTCATAACATGCCACTTGTCTTCGTTTTGGTCTCCATGATCTTTCCAACTGTAACTTAAAATTTCATAACCTGGCTGTGCTTCATTGGTATTATCCATCATTAATTCACCTTACAACCAGAATTAAAGCCGCGATAAAACCTACGATAGCTCAATCTTCAAACATACGATCTGAATTAAGTAAGTTAAGTAGGTTTATCGGTTTCCGCTTGTTGATCTTGTCGTCGGCGTTGACTTCGATGGTCGCCTCAACCAACGACCGTGTCCAGTGAGCTATTAGTTGAATCACATTTTTTCGTTCCGCAGTCATCATCACCGCATTAATGATACTAAATATAAAGTTGATGCCAATCATATGAGTACTATTTTTCATGTTTCTTCATTTTTGCAGCAGTAAGCTTTTTTGATATTGTTTAAAATTTCAAATCTGGCTTATTAAGCAAGGTAAAGGTGTATAGGGAGTAGATATCTAATATGGACTGCTTGGGATTACCAGGCGTTGTTTAAACAAGAGAAGTGTATATGATCCTATTGAATGTATACTTAATAAATGTTGTGCAGGCTTTTCCTCCATACATTTATTTAAAAATTAACTCCAATTTTAGTCTTGGTTGCAAAAATTATATCATGACTATTTTCAAAAAAATTTCTATATATTTTCAACAAATCTTCCAGTTGAGTAACGAATTACTTCGGTATAAATAGTTAAAGGATAGTTAGAGAATAGAATATACTGGAAGAATTTTGAATAAATTGTTTAAATTGAATATTTCGAAAATATTTTTAACTTTTCCCAAAGAAATGTTTGGAAGAAATTGTGTCTCGTTTCTCAAGAAATTCTCGAATTATTCCTAAAAAAGGCATGAAGAAATTTCTGAAGAAGTTTGAATTTAAGCTCTTATTTTATTTCAAATTAATGCCTTAAATATCTAGCGGATTTTAAGGAGTCTTTGAAACATTTACTTATTATCTGATATATCTATGGTGAATTTTCCAGAGAACATCTTCGAAGAATTCATGAAGGAAACCTATTAAATTCCTTAAACAAAACGCGCACGAATAAGATCAGATAGAACGTGTATGGTTTTCTTGGAGATAGTTTTGTGGAAGAATATTTTAAGGTATTCTTTGAAGATCTTTCGAAGTTATCTTTGAAGGAAGCATCGAATAATTCTTTAAAGAAACTGCTGGAGAATTCTCTGGAATATTCCTAGAAAATTCATGAGTTTTTCTGCTGAAGCTTTTGGACAAATTTTGAAAGATTCGGCCACGCTTGTCAACTTCCAACCAAAGTTCTAAAACGAATTCTATATGAAAATATAATACACAAGAGGTCGTAGACCTAGACAATCACTCACAACAAATTGTTAACATGTGTTGCGCGCGCAATCTGTTGTTATTACGATACAAATTCGCGCTATGAATCATTCAACATCTCCCAAATAGTATTCTTTCGTAGAGCGAGGGGTCAGACAGACAGACGACCAAAAAAACTCAAATTAAACTTCACACACATTTACAGCTCGCCGTCGAACAAAATTTGAAGGTATATATTTTACGTTGAAGGTGAAATATGAAATTAATTGATATGTTCTTACCTTATTTCTAATTGAAGATACGACTATTTTGTCTTGAACACACTTTATGGAAGCTTGAAACACACCTCAAAATACACAAAATTAGCACTCAACTACGCCTACTAAGTGTTCCAGACAGGCTAACCATTTCAGTGAACTTCATCAACATAACTGATTGGTGTTTCCACACATTCACATTGTGCTTCGTAAATATTCACATGTGCTATGGTTACGCCGGTAGTGCGCATGTGATAACAATTTAAGAATATCCTTTATTTCGGCACATTTTTATAGCATAAGCAACGAAAACACACATGTTGTTGTTCAAGGTTAAGGACAAAAAACTGCATGTGTTTGTTATTTTAGGCTACTGCTAAAGACGTTGATCATAATTTGTGCCAAACCTATTTTGTTCCACCCACAAAATCTCATTCAATTAGTGCAAAATCGGTGATAATAAATTTACCGTTGGTTTAAATACACCATTCACAACGACCACATACTCGATTGTCTCTATCGTCCATGCCAATCGTTGCCATGTGAACGATAGATTGAAACACAAAACAAGTGCCTACTAGATATCTTTCGTCCAGTGGTGCAAGCAGATTGTAGTTCCGAAAATATCAAATTATCCTTTTAATTGTAATTTTTATCCTTCAAATGGAAGATTTCAACAATAATTCTTCGTCGCGGTCGTTCTTCGGAACGGCCAACGTCGCGACGCGGAGGCGGCATGAGCACCGGCGCCGGTGGAATTTTCAACTCGTTCAACGATTCGTCCTCGCCGAGCCGATTGGAATCCTGAGACCAGGAACGGCTATGAAGTAAGTGTGATTCCGATGGAATTGCGAATCTGAAAATCCAATTTATAGTCATTCGGAAAAAGATGTCTATTGAATATTTTTGATCGATTTTTCATTTTTACTAGAGCTCCTTCGGCTGTACGAGGAGGTACCGCAAGCCGGTTGACCGCGTCCAATGTCCTGTCGGCCAATTCATCTGCCTCGACTCAGAGAATCGGGACGGCGCTGGAAATGCTGGAACTGTAAGTAATTAGGTTGAATTTTCACTAACTTGACCTTCAATCGTCTATACTGAACACTCTAGTCACAGAATCCTGAGAGATTCTCTCAGTAATCTTTAGAAATACCTCCGGAATATCGAAAGACTTCTCCGGAATATCTAAATACTCCTCCGGAATATCGAAATGCTCCTCCGGAATCTCGACAGATTCACTCCAGAAATCTCGGTAGATTCACTCAGAATCTCGGTAGATTCACTCCGGAATCTCGGGAGATTCACTCCGGAATCTCGGGAGATTCACTCCGTAATCTCGGAAGGATTCACTCCGTAATCTCTGGTGATTCGCTTTGTTATCTTGGAAGATTCCCCCCGGCAGCCGGGGAGATTTCTCCCGGATGCTTGAGAATTTTCACCGGAAGCTTTAGGGATTTTCACAGAAATCTCAAAAGATTCCCCCCGGAAGCTTGAGTGCTTACCCTTTAATCTTGGAAAATTCCCTTCGCTCAATAAATAAATATTTATCGCAAAACGTGTTTCATCTTTCTGAACCTTTTCCTCACTCAAGCGCATGACCGAGCGTCCCATTACCCAACACGGCATAAGTGGGTTGTCCACTTCCTACGGTAGAATCGGAACGGCCACCGGAAACCGCCAGGTCAAAGATAAACGCTACTGGCAGGCAGTGCTCCAAAGCAAAATCCAGGAAATATCGCAAGAGACCGAGAAGCTCCTGAAAGAGAAGAAATTCCTAGACCGGGAGAAATCCGCTCGCAAACTTTACGAAAAGCGCGTCAAAGATTCCGCCAAAGAGCTAACCAAGCTGCAGTCGACGCTCACTTCTATGAACATCGCTCTGGACAACTGCAGTTCCGGAATGACACGGCAGCAGCTCCAGAACGAAACGCTGGCCCTTCGAGAGCGCAATGAGCACATTCAGGAGCAGCTGGAAATCGTATTCAAGCAGCGGCAAATCAAGGACGCCGAGAACCGTGAACTGGAAGCGGAAGCCGAAAAGGAGAAAAACAAAATCAATGAAATGATATTCTCGCTACCAGATGCCGACCAACAGAAGTACCGGGAATACCAGGCCCTGTCGGATAGCCTCCGGCAGCAGAACACTATCTACCCACAACCAGATCAGTGAACTTGAAAAACAAAAAGATCGACTCAACACGATGATTATGAACTCACAAACGCGCACGGAAGCTCACCGGTTGAAGTCGAAGCTCAAGGAGCTGATTGCAAAACGCAATCAAATGCGCGACGAAGAGAGCAATCGTCTATCACCCGCACAAGAGCGGGAAAAAGTTGATCAACGAGGTTCGTTCAAACAATCAGGCACTTTCGAGCATTGGGAAACAGTTGAAGATTATCGAAGATCAACTGAAACGAGAAGAAAGAAATGCTACAGCAGATTGATCAGGACTTAGAGGAAGGGAACTCGGAACGACATATCAAGTACAAGGAGTTGAAGAAACGGGATGAAGTAATGTCCGCTTTTATGGACTCATTTCAGCAAAGTCTGGCGGTTGAAAAGCAAAGTTTGTTTGGTTAATAATTTGTCGATCACATTTTAACAAATTTACTTCATTTCAGACGTGGAGTCCCTTAAAAATCAAATTACATATGCCATTGAGCAAATAACGATGCAAGGGATCAACACCAAATCGCTGGGATCGGACAAACTCGACAGTTCTGGATTCACAGCTAAAAATGATCTCAATTCTCACTCCGGATTGATCAAGGAGTACAAGAAGCTAAGCATTCAGTTGAAGCAACTGCAGATTCTAGAAAAACGCACCATCAACCAGCTGACCGGTCTGCGGCAGGAAGAGACAGAAGCGTTGAGTAACATTCAAAAGTATAGCAATCTGGAGGTTCCGCGATCGGAGGCAACGGTTAAAATGAGTGAGCTTTCGAGTGTATTGCAGGAGTTGGAAGATAAGAAACGTGTCACGGAGAACGTGGTGGATGAGGCACGTAAACGCAATCAAGAGATCAAAATCAATCTGAAGAGCAATGAAACGTACAGACAGATTTCACACCTCGAGGATAAGCTCGTCGATTTGATCAAGGAGAACAAATCGCTGCAGACTTTGAACAAATGCGTAACCCGTGTTATTGAGAATTATGTTATTATACCATTGTTTTTTTTTTGTCTGCGCATTTCAGAGCCATAGATGTTTTTGAACCATGTTTTGTAACCTCGAGTACGGTACTTGTTTTGAGGTCCATCAAAAAAGATAATCGAATAGCACACACATGATCTCTTTTCCAATCCAAATATTAATGTGTACCAGGGGAGCAGGACTAGTGGTCTGATGAACATCATGGTTGGCAACGCAGTCGTCGTAGTTGATTCCGCGTGAAGGCATGTAATAAGCCCGCCGTCTGGTTGACACGTAGACAGAAGGAAGTTATCAGGGTGAGAGAGACTGTATGGTTGTGCATCGCATCGGTGGGGTAAGCCAAAAGAGAGCTCGGATCTACTTTTTACACATCGTGAAGTAGTCAGAAACGTTGAGGAGACTGGCACCGTTGTTGCAGGGTCTAGAATAAGGTGGGTTCTACGGAGTCGTGATCGAGTGGCCATCTTAGTTACGAACGCTGAGCATCTTGTAGGTGCGCTAACCTGCAGATCATAGCACGTTTACGGGAGCATTTCAAGGAGCGAGACAGATGGATTCAGCAGCGTGGCCGCGTATAGCAAGTGGATTCTGTCTTGAGGAGTGGAAATGACGCCAAAGCCCTTAGAGCAAGACGCATCATAACCCTGCACTGGTGTATGCCGAGTTTACTTCTCAAGGACAGACTTAATGTGTTTCTTCCTAAAAATGTGTTGAATCAAAGTTTAGGATCAAGGTAAATGAAATGGAGCTCTAATCCCATATGAATGTGATCTACTGCACCACAAAAAGGTTCCAACTGCTGAATTGGCTATGTTCACAGGTGTATAATCGTAGACAAAGAATGGGTAATGGAAACGGGTGCTATCTACCTAATGCTAAATCAACACGTGCTATGCTGATATCACACTTGAACAAGCGCATTAGCTTCTGCTAGCTGTCAGTATGAGCCGAGCTGAAATTCAGTCGGCATTTATGCGGCACAGTGAGAAATTATGTCAATGAAGCTGGTCAAATACAATTTTATTCACAATAGTACATTAGATAAGCTAAGTAGAAAATGATTTAATGAGATTATAAATAAGGTTGTTAACTTGTTGAAAAACCTGTCTACAGGCGATTTAAATTGATTGACAATTAGGTGGAATCAGGGGGTATAAGTGGGATAGGACTGCTGTGAGAGGTTAAGATTAAGATACGAATATGACAGATTTAGTGGACCAAGACAAAGGTTAAAATTCATTTATTTCATTTATAATATTTTTTATTAGATTAGTAATAGTTTGGTCACACTAGGGATGTATATATCATCATTGTAGAGAGAATTCCATATAGTTAAGCATGTTCTATATATGTATTCATAGAGGAAGTTGTCAAAGGACTGATAGACTGTGCTCTAAGAGCACTGGTAGTATTCTGAAGAGTTAACTACATGTGGTCTGTTATTAAGCTGAGATGGAAGAATAGGTATAGATGAGCAATAGTACGTCACGTGCAGTTAGACAAGAGAGTCATGAGGATTGTGAGGAGAGAATAATATTTTTCTAAACATATGAATAATTGTATTGAGATAGAGAAGCATCAAGTTAGTTAAGTTGTGAAGCTAGATGCTGGTATTATATACTCGAGTGGACGTTGGTTAGTCTGATTGAAGTTCGGACGCTCGATCGTTAGATGTTGCGCCAAGTGGCGAACAAGACCGCTCGCGTGAGATGAGGACAGCGTCCATGATTTCTTCCTTAGATGCTGAGTTGGTACGGAGGTCTTATGGCCAAGTAAGTGAATAGTTTATCTGCACTTAAGGTAATTACTAGCGAGTGTGAGGATGAAGTGGTCTGTGATGATTGCGTGATCACACACTTTCGGTATGAGGAAGTGCGGATATCTGGAGCACGAGTGAGTTTATCGCCTGTGAGTTGATAGAGAGGTGGAACGCGCTCTCTGGATCGCCAAGACGTTGTCAGATACATGGAGCAGTTAAGTCGAGTGATGGATTTGCAGACTAATGGAAAGTGTAGAAGCACAGCCAGGATTTACGGATCGCCTATAGGTATTGTAGATAGTCAAGACTGCTATTGTCACTCTGTATGGCTGATGGCAGAATGGCGTTTGACTAGGTAATGAGCGCTTTCTAATGGATTAAACTTAGTTCGGTGATGAGTAGTAGTCTTCATTGTTGTATTGACAGACTTTTTAAGTACAATATACCTATCGCGTACTAGCTTTAAATCTGATGGTTCATCGCGTTAAGAGCTTAGAGCGTATGCTCGGTTTTGCGTCAAATGAAACAGCAGCTTATTTATAAGAAATTCCCCTCTGGAATCTGAAGAGGGTAGGGGGCAAATTGTCATACAGAGGAGCATATCCCTTATAGAAATTAAGGGTATGATCATTTATTCGACTCTCGATAGTGTTAAGGGATATTAGGTGTGAGAGAGGAAGGCGCATACTTAACCTAGACACACACTATATATCATCACAGACTCAAGTCAAAAGTATACCAAACTTACTTTTAATCGATCTCTAAAACGTCGTTAAGCAGGCGGAAATTCTACACGTACGCAAGAATCTGTTTTGGTATAACTAACTTTTTTCCATTTTAGAGAACGTTTAATTTCCAGATTTACAGAAACGACGAAAGATAACATTCTTCACTTTCGCCAACCTAACACCTACTCTTCGACCGCCCGACTGTACTGGAGAGACACAACGTGACTTAACCAGAATAAGACAAAACAACTACTTGAGCCGATTTAACACTGGTGAAAACGTGAAAAGTATCTGAATGAAACGGCTACATTTTCTGTAATTATTTTTGTTGGGAAATGAATAGAATTCCTATTTTTTGAACGTGAAGCTGATAGTGTATCAAAATTTGTGAGCCGAGAGTCCGGCAAAAAAAAATGTTTAAAAATTGATTATGTTTAAACAGTTTTAGAAGATAGATTGTGATTTTTTCCTAATTAATTTTCTCACAACCGTATAAAACAGTGTACTTCGCCGATTGAAAAAAGTAATCGAGCAAGTATTTCTTGACCATTTTTGGGCAGGGAAAAAATTTTTTTTCCACGCATCGAGATACGGCGATTCCCTTTTGCTTTGTCAGTAGCAAACCGGCCTTCAAGCATGGAAACAGCTGAAGTGCGAAGCCCCAAAAGTTAGTTCGTCTCTTATATCACTGTTTCACCACAGTTATATTTGTTTGATGGATATTGGATCTTACATAGAGGAAAATGATGTTCAATCTATTAGTAAAACCAATTATTCGGATAATAAGAATAGAGGTGATTGGTTAGAGTAAAGACGCACGGTTGCTCGGATCTGGATGTCCAGTAGAAGCCTCACTCTGAGTCGAAGATAATACTCCGCACATCACGTCCAGTCAGTGTATTATCGGGTCGATAGAGATCGAAGACTCATTGAGGACAAGGACAATGTGGGTGATAGATTTTGTGTAGTCTCAATAGCATCTTCCTCAAAAGTTCTTTTTAGGGATATTTGTACTTCAGCGTATACCGGATCAATCTGCTATACGCACTGAATTATTAAGACTCTCGACAAGGTGTTGTCTAGAACGCGTTGGGGTGGTTGGGAAGGCGAGAAATACTGTGATGGTGAGGAGTAAGATCGATTGAGTGAGCTAGCATGAGTTGTGCGATCGATGACTCGAGTGGAGCAGCGGGTAAAAGATGCGCTCGCTGTTTGTTGTTAGATTTGTCATCTCATAGCGAGGTTGGAGACTCGACTTAGATCTGTACGGATAGATCATGCAACGGTAGTCTGGGGCACTCAATGGCAGATGAGTTATATCATATGAGGTCTCAGTGATGTACAGCCGGTAGACACTCAAGACGTTTTATGTATATACATAAAAGATTCGCTTGAATATGGTGTGTGCAGCATACAGGGACTCGCGCAGTGAAAGCGATTCGTGGTCTGTAACCATCGTGAGTCAGACGTGCAGAGATATATATGTATGCCTCTAGTTCTAAGCTGATGTGAAAACATTTGAAACATTTGAAAATCATAAAGAGGGAACAATGATTTTTTTGCAGAGAGGCCCAAGAGAAGTCGAGTGTATCAGACTCGACACTCACACACACAAGGAGGTTTTTCGATTTACTAATCATGTTGGGTAGCAAATTTAAGAGTATATAAGGAATGAGCGATAGAATCGAATGATAGTACCGCCTGAAGCTTTGTACGATTTTGGGTGGTTAATCAAATGTTCAAGTATTCTTAACTAAAATAGATGGCTACCAACCTATAGAAGCTTTTAATTAAGTCAATTGTTAACTCTTAATGATGAGGGTAGATCCAGAAGTAGTGGACTACTCTCCTTACAAGCCTAGATACTAACGCGCGAGGCGGAGCTAGCAAGATACGCTCCAGCATCAGCCGAGGCTATACAAAACCCTAATATCTCGGAGGTTCAATCGTATTGCATATGTATGGTACTCCGTAATTCAAAGGTCGTAGACAGGACAAAACTAAATCTGAGCAGGCGATGAGTACAGACTAGCTTTGGTGGGGCGTCGTGATTAAGACTCACACCTCAATGTTAGTGCAACTTAATTGATTAAACTAAATTTGTTCAGCAATGGTTGCTGCTATGCAAGCTTGTAGTTAAGAGCGGTAGACAACAGACAAACAGAAACTCGAACCGGTGGTAACACACTGGTTGGTGACCTGACGAAATTTCCGATCGACCACTCATTTAATGATACAATTGTCAAATTAGGTGCCGACTCATTTGATAAGTCGGGGTGCAGTTGAAAGTGGTGAAAAGATCAATCACGAGCATATCACGAGTGAGACATTGCGACATAACACGCGACGAGCAGGTGTAGGGGCTTTTTTTTGTTGAGAAAAGTGCTGAGTTGACAGCTCTCTCGACGGCACACACCAGCGCGGAGAGGGATGATCAGAGAGTATCCTTATGAGGACTGTCTGCCGGGTCTTTGGTTGCACGAAGACACGTGTTTTCGTGGCGTCTAGAGAGCGTTGAGAAGAGTATGTCGTTACACGGTACATTTTCGCACTACGATTGCGATGCCAGAAATTGCAGCTCTAGCGAGCTGGTCTAGCACAGATGATATTGGTGAGGTGAAGCGATTTGTCATGTCTCTGAGTACGGCGAGTTGGTGAGGTGTCAAACGTGAGCTAGCGTGGCTCTGTAATCGTCCCTGCATAGTAGAGAGTGTGAAAAAAGATATTTTTCTAGTGTATCGTCTGTTTTGTCTGTGACGTAAGCTATGGTAGAGTCACTCACACGGTAGCTAAGTGATAGACTTTGTAGTTACACATTGCGATACCTCGACCGACTGATTGACTGCAAACATAACTCACAGATCAGCTTCCAAGAAATTTCTCCAACTAGAATCGAAACTGAAATGCCACTAGCTCAAACGCATATTTTCTAATGGAGACCGATTGCACTCGTACGGTTTTATATCGAGACACATATTATCCAAGTAGATGGGCACACACAGCTGACACACTAGATATATTGATGATGGATGATCTCTACACGCACACATGGTGAGTTATCATATCCATATATAGACGTATCAGAAGTTGGAATCATGGTGGGAGTGACGCATAGGCTATGGTAATGAGTTCTCAGATGGGTTACTACACAGGGTTTATGACCAAGGAACGTCGAGAGATATTATTTGTGTCTATGTTAGGTAAGCAGGACAGTACTGCAGTTTGCGTAGCGAGGTGGTTAACGGAATGATGATAAGCGTAATTGCAGCAGCGTCTAAGAAGAATGACGCGCGGGGGAAAAAAAAATAATCATGTATAAATTTTCAATTTTTTCTGTGAGAAGTTCTGTATCTCTCTGGTTATGCGAGATGCCCTGGTGGAATTCACTAGTAGTAAATAAATGGAACCCGAATTAGAGTAGTATAGCCATTCTATTGTAGACTCGAGTATCTAGGTACACAACACGATAACCATGAGATTATAAAGTACCTTTAAACTATTGAGAGAGTCGGACTGGGGAAGAAGGGCTTTACCTTGAAGATCGAAGGACAGAACTTAGTGGTAAGTGATCAATGCCGAGTTCACTAATTTGACGTTTGTGAAGCGGTGCCGATATTCACTCGTGCCGATGGTTACGTACAATACAACGCCGCCCGAGCTGCAAACATCAAATAGTGAACTTCGTGCATCGGTCCATGACCAATGCACGATGTTCATTGATTTGACGTTTTAGCGGTCCAGTGTTATTTATGTGGATGGAAACGAGTAAATTCGTCATCGCTCAACGTCCAAAATAAGTGAACTTCCAGTGCATCGGTCATGAGTGCTATATTCGGTTTTTACATAGGAGAGTCTCTTAAGGAGAGGTCAACTGTTAGATTTATTGAAGTACCCGGTAACAAGGCGAGCACTGAGATGAATATATGACTACGTCATAGATCGAGTCCATAGGGTTTAGAGCCGCAGTAATAGTGGCTAGGAAAAGTTTTTGATTCTTACTCGAGCTGACTCTCTTTACCACGCAGTAAGGGGTGAGTCGTAGCTCGATGGACACATGTGAGCAGCGTACTGTGAGAATGAGAAATCTCTTGTAGAGTTGTGCTAATGCTGTGCAGCTGCAACTTAGTGAAGAAGACATTTAAGGTACTTGCGCATGTGCGCTGAAGAGGACTACAGTATGTTACGAGGTGAGTGTATGATAGCTTGTAGACGAGTGTGGTGGTGGCCTGCGAAAGTTGATTGGGATGAGAGTGACACTGAAGAGAGAGATATTACTGATGTACCGATTAGCAACGTTTGTTAGCACGCACACTGGGAAGAGCAGGTGATAATGTCGCATAGCTAAGTCTGTTAGCATCATCAAAAAAGCTGTTCCGCTCTTATGCTTTTACAAAGCTGAAAAGTCGCTTCCTATAAACAAAAAGTTACAAAAAAGTTGTAGTAACCGCAAGTATTTTTCCAAACAAACCGTCTTACCTTCTGGTAACTGTTCAAAGCACAAAGTC